>NC_071506.1:113915294-114218324 GCF_027887155.1 Malaclemys terrapin pileata | reverse complement strand
AGGATGGAAAAAATTCAGGAACTACTGAAGTTGGATATTTTGTTATTTTTTATTATTACTGAGCAGCAGCCACCCCACTTTGAAGTGGGTGTACATTAAAGTGCAGTAGGGAAATTTTAGTGCATGGCAGCAGGGTCCAGACAGATACAGTGTGCGGCAGGCGAGTGAGGGGTAGATTTATACTCCAGTTTGCTGAGAACTATGGCTACATCTATGCAGGGGCATTAGTCACAGCTTGCATTCTGAGAACTAGTGTGAGTATAACTAGCAGCGTAGCCAGGGTAGCACAGCTAGAGACTGCATGGCTTAGCCATGCTGAATACATACATACCCCTAGGGTTCAGGAGGGTTTGTACATGACACAGCTATGTCATGCCCCTGCTGCCGCAGCCTAAGTGACTGGTGCCTATACTGCTATTTATCCTCGTGCTAGCTCAGGTATGTGTACATGAGCTGGGAATGACACCCCCTAGGTCATAGCAGAATAACGGATAGATGAAATTTCAGCAGTTCATGTTTGCATCTGGTATTAGTGCTAAAAGCATGGTGAAGTTCAGCTATTTTTTGAAATTCATGCAAACTCTCTTGAATACACAAGCGGAGTGAAAATCTTGCAAAGACAGCATCTCATGAGATCTCTAGTCCGACCCTTTCCTAGTCAGGCTGAAAATACACCAAGAATAATTTCTTATGGTATTTTGGCATTTCCTCTCCCAGCTAAAATTGCAAATATATATGGCAGGGGAGGGGAAGCGAAACATTTAGCCACATTTTCCAACATTAGAAAAAGATTCAGTTCAAATTCTGGAGAATGGTTGAATTAGTTCTTATTTGATCTGAATTGATTCACCCAGCGCTAATCATTAGAAGCCACAAATTAGAATCACAGCAAGGGATGGTCATATGGAAAGTAGCTGCAAAAACAAGGGTTCTTATTATAACTCGATTAACGTTTATTTTGTGAGTGTTCATAAAGGCAATATGTGGATAAAAGTGCACACACACAAAGTAAGGCTTAGCTTCAATTCCTTGCCAGCTATTAGACAGTATCTATTTTACATTATTATTTTGTATTTAATATTTTTATTACAGAAGCATCCAAAGGTCCCAATTAGGAACCATTGTGTTAGGTGTTGCACAAACACAAAGGTAAACAGTCCCTGTCCCCAAACAGTTGAATAGTTTGATGCTTAGTACATTTACCTAATAGTGTACTGTGGGTTGTGTACCAAGGAGTTTATCTGTTGTTGTTTTGCTAGACATCTTCAAATAGATAATTTTTAAACCAATTTAATACTGTTTTAAGGAAGGGCTCCATTAGGAAAGCAGCAGTGTAATAAAGTATGACTAAGGCTTCTTTAGTAACGTAGCCTTTGCTCTAGTGCAGTGGTGGGTAACCTGCGCCCCGTGGGCCACACGCGGCCCATCAAAGTAATTCGCTGGTGGGCTGCCAGACTGTTTACATTTGCACAGCCACCCGCAGCTCCCAGTGGCCATGATTGGCCATTCCCAGCCAATGGGAGCCGCGGGAAACGATGCAGGCCAGCGGATTACCCCGACGGGCTGCATGCAGCCCGTGGGCCACAGGTTGCCCACCACTGCTCTAGTGACTGCAGCAGAGCAAGTGAATTGCAATAGAGACTGCTGTCCTCCCTGCTGAGGCAAATGCAGGACTTCAGCACATTTCAGCAGCCATTGAGGTAAACTGGCCACTGAGGAAAGAGCTGAATATCTAGAAGGTGTGCTAGGCATTTAAAGATAAATATTCCCATTTCAAAGGGCTGAAGCATAGATGAGGAGTGACTTACCCAAGGTTACATAGAGAGTTAGTGGCAGAATGAGATTAGAACTCCCTGTCCTGTTCCTGTCCTGTATTCCGAGCACTAGACAGTACCACTCTACTAACACTAAGATCCCAAATTATACAGGATGAAAGTAATCCCTGCTGTGGCCCATTAAAAGCCTTCTGTATTGCAAAAGTCCTAGACTGAGGCTGTGTGGGGTACTGCTGATGTGTGCTGCCAAGGAAGTTTCCACATCAGCTCTTCATAGATTTGTGTATAAAGAGGGTACAAGAATGGCCATCAGACTCGTGATTATTATGGAGATCCTGGGGGCCACAACCCCCATAAATAGATATAGAGTGGCAGCAACTATTAGTCCAGCCTATGCTCTGGAATGTACTGTATTTTCACAGCCTGCTCTCAGATAGAATTCACACACACCTATCCCAAAATATCTGCAGCTATTGGTGGAGCCTATGGTTTTGAGTATCAGACTTGCTGTTTCTTCCACAGAGGTTGGAAGACAACCTTGACCCCCTTTATAAGTGACTGTGTCAGAAAACCTTGTGGAGTTTCCCAGCCTCTGTGTAAACATAGTGTACCTGGATAATAATATGCTTTACTGGCAATTATCTCTCCCCTTCATGCTAAATACTACTAGTAGCAGTAATAATAAAAAAACAGTTCCGTGTTCTCAAAACTTAACATTTATAAAAGGGAATGGTTAGAGATGAAAGAAGGTAGCATGATCAGGAGCCAATATTTCTGGAAGAAATTATGCCTTTTGGAAGGTTATTTTAAACACTGGACAAGGCAACATTTTAATTTCTGGTATTTCTTTTTGATAATTTCTGCTTCAGACTCAACAAAAGCCGGTCCCAGTTACTCAGTTTAGTAATGAATACTCAATAATGGGGGCTCATTTTGCTTATTTCAAAACATACACATTTATGTTTTTCTTTCATTGTCCCTGAGCTTGTTTGTAGCTCCCTTAAGGTCATCACATTCCCCACAGGGATCCCTGCCTCACAGTGTGAGGAATGTTGCCCTAGGCTTTCCTATATGTCTGATGGACCTAACTGTCACAACCTTATAAGAACGACCATACTGGGTCAGACCAAAGGTCCATCTAGCCCAGTATTGGTGTCTTCTGACAGTGGTCAATGTCAATGCTGGTAACAGAGGCTAGGGACACCATCCTTGCCCATCTTGGCTAATAGTCAATGATGGACCTATACTCCATGAAATTATCTAGTTCTTTTTTGACCTCCCTTTTAATGACAGAGTTAAGGCACAAAATATGCTGCACTTGTGGCTACTCATGACACCAGAACCTAGCAACACATCAGTCATTGTATACACTTCTAATGTTCCCCTGGCACTGCCAGTCTGGGCTGCATATATAATGCCAGATTATGATGACTTTTTATGTAAATGTCCTAGCTTTCAAGAAGGTGGATATTCTGAGGCTAAACTAACAAGATTTCTATTCAAGTTTTAGCAATATAATTGGCAGATTTTCTGCATCACATTTTCTGCAGGAAGGATACATGACATCTGATCATGCTGGCCAGGCATAAAATTGGATTCTCCATTTTCTCTTCTTGAATACCTTTGTCCCAAAGATCCCTTGAATTTTTGGGCTGGAGGTCTTATGTTTTGGGGCTTGCATGTGCAGGGGTAGATTTTCTGGATTTTTATAGAGAAAAGTACTATTCAAGTTTCTTCCAAATACATTTGTAGGAGTAACATTTAAATATCCAAATGTTTCGTTTGCCATTAGTACAGTGGTACATTTCCCCTTTATTAATAATGGTGTCATCTATGCCATATGCTAGCTTGCTGTAAGCTCCAGTGATATAACAAAGCTCTTCTCTACATGCAGCAACATGACTATGGGGAGGGTGAGGCCGAGGTGGAACAAATGTGTTTCAACACTTCTTTCTTTGTATTTATTAGTGTTCCATAGCAATCTTGCAACCTGGCCTGCTGCTGCTCGAGCTGCTTATGTAAACTCCTAATTGAACGCAGCAACAGAAGTCGCCGATACATAGCTACCTGGAGTTGATACCTCTCCTTTTCTTCCAGTTTTCTCTTTTCTATGATCTCCTTTACTTTCATGGTCTTCATCCACGTAGTTTGACCAATGCTACAAGGGGCCATATCTTCCTTTGTGTTATTCCAAGTGAGCGCAGTACTGGAACTCCATGTGTGACAGCAGCTGAGTCCACTTACTAGCAGGGAAGCGATATTTGGGGGGGCCTCGGACTCTTTAGCAGCACCTGCAGGCTGTAACTCTTCAGAATACTTATTGCAGTTACAGTGAAGGCTTTCTGGGCATGGAGAAGATATGGCTACAGGCTTCAGTGTACAGATTGCCTCAGGATAAGATGATCCAGCTAGTGATATATTTGCATCTGTTGAATGATATTCACTGAACCCAGGGGCTATGTTTTGTGCCTTATTATGAGTAATAAATTGTTGTTCAATGAGAGTTTTTTTACACTCTGTGGCCTTGCTAGATGAAATAGACAATCTTTCCCTCTCTTCATTAGGGCTGCTAAGCAAATCATTTGCAGAGCAGCAGTCTGCTGTGATGAGGGTGTAACAAGCTTGAAATGGATATTTTTCATCATTATTTTGCATCTCCTCTTCATCTCCGGACATCAAACCTACCTTTTCAGCCATTTACTGCCTGAACTACAGAATGATTCTGTGAACAAAGTGGAAACAAGAGGATTTAATTTCCACACAAAACCAATGCAGAATGACATTTGAAGAAAGAAAATCTCTTTATATTTAAGCAACAGAACTATTACTTTTCTAATAAAGCACAGCCCTTGGGTCACTTCAGGCCATTTCTTGTGATTTGCATTTGATGTTCTTTGAGACACAACATTCATCCAATAATAATTAAAATGATATACTGTACTATTAACATTCTCAAATCTTTAAAGCAAAGTGATCTATGCCTGCAGCACTGTGCGTGCTGACTAATTAAACAGAATACAGTTGTAAATGGCTATTGTAAGTACTTCCCCCATTTAAAAATACAGTGTCGTTTATAGTGATGGGAGAGTTAGCAGGATTGATCAGCTTCAAACAGAGGCCAATGTAGCACAGATAGTAGGTTTTGCTTAAATGCCCTCCTAAGTGAATCTGTCTCCTAACATTTTGTTTACAGTGGTATTCGTTTTCCCTGTTAATTCTCTTTAACGCTAAAGCTATATGCCAGCTAGTGATAGACAGTAAAAGAGCACTTACCGAGGTTGGTGGGGAAAACAGTTACTGTGCTCTGTGTCTGTGCATCATGCTTTCTCCTATATGAGTCAGCAAAATCTGACACAGGAACACATCACAATGCAGAATCATCAGCAGCAGAATTCTTCTGTTCCACCCAGCAACAACAGATCCTTGCAGAAGAGCCCCACTAGCCACAAGATTAGAGCTGTTTTATTAAAAGACTATTCTGCTCTAATATATTTGTAAAGAAATTTGAGTATCTATCTAAAAAGTCAGGGTTGGTGATCACTTTACACAGCTTCTCTCTCCATTGTACTGGTTAGCTCATTCTAAAATAAATCAATAATGCTGCACCTGCTAGTCCCCGTGAGACAGCTCAGAGTGTATATTTAGCTCCACACAAAAGAGGGTGAGGCATTTCTGAGTCTTATGTACACATCATTTCCTTCTTTAAAGGAAATAAACATAGATAAACTGTGCCTGCACTAACCAATTAAATCTAAAAATGAAACTAAAGTAAAATAGGAGTTGTGAGTGCTCAACATCCCTGAAAATTAGGCTTGGTTGCTTAAATATGGATATAGGCACCAAGTTTCAAAATACTGGCCTCAATTTTATGAGCAAGATTAGCAGTTGCATTTAAGTAAACTACAACAGAGGATAAGCCTTTCTTTGTTGCTCTGATTGTATGAAAACCACCTATATGCCACATCAGGTTCTTTTTCCATTTGAAAAGCAAGGGGTCAAATTAATCTCTCTCACATAATTGCTCAGTAGATTTACATCAAGGATGTATTTGTCCCAAGCCTGTCTTCCCTACATCCTGCCCTCTTCATTATGGTAATACAAGTAAAATAAAGGACCAACCCAAACTTCCATCTAGAAAACAAAATGATTCTTTCTAGAGTGAGAAAATAGTGAAGTTTAATCTTTCTCCCACATTTTCACATCTTCTCTAATGCCCGCTATATAATAGCTGTTATTTTTCTTCTGCACTGAACATATTGCTTTCTGATTAATCTGTTACACAGTATGCCGGTAAACCATGATCATCTGAACACCAATTAACATACATTCAGATGGGTGCCCTAAGGTCTGACTTGAGCCCAGTTTTTTTCTATGCAGAAAATGTTCTGCACTGAAGCGGTAAAATAACTAAACCTGGTGCTTTTATGTGCTAGAGCCTCAGCTGGTGTAAATATGTGCAGCTACATTGACTTCAATGACTTTACAATAGCTGATGCTTTAACCATAGAAGTTCTTCTGGGTACTGCTGCGGAGTTTATAAACTCTGCTAGAGAAAGTTATTATCTGGGAAGTGAATAAACTCAAGTTTACATCTCAGTGACTCCCATTTCTCTGAATCTTCAGTTATCAAACTGACTGTAATGGCAGTATATGGAATTTAGATAACCGGTTTTAGTGTAGTACACAAATTCAGGTAACAGAGCTTTTACTGCATTATACAAAAAAGTTCATTACAGTTCAATTATCTGCTTGGGTTTTTTTAAACTTCTGGCTGTTCTCAAACACTTCTCCAGGGTATAGGTCTCGGTTAAATGTGGGTGGGTGGGTGACTGACAAACTGACATGTCAATATTTTTCTGTCATTTCGCTGTGTTCCATATTCTATCCATCATATTTTCCTTTGTAGCAACTTGCTGGAAAATAACTATGATTTTCATACAGTTAAAAATAGCCACCTCTGCAGCTGCTGATCTTTTTTCTTTTTTTTTTTTAAGCTGGAGCTTTTTTAAAAAAAAACAGCAACATTTTGCAGACAAATTTTCTTGTTTTAAATAAAACGTACAATGAAAAGCTGTTTCATGCACATAATTACCTTTAATTGAAATGGTATAAGTATGTTTTATATACATGAATCTGTCTGAAAAATGAGCGGCAGCTGATACAGGCAGCAAACCCAGCCTGTTCCAATACAGAACCCAAACAAAACCCAAACTAGTTGACTATGATGGCTTTTCACAGCACATTATGATGACTTCAGTTGTAATCCATCGAGATTAACTGCAAAAAAATTCAGTCCAATGGATTAACAAATTCAGCACAAGACAAATGTATAGGGACAATATGGATAGGGAGATGTGCATACTATTATGGCTGAAATGTTAGTGGTGTCTGTAAGTAAGGCTGTATGAGTATTTCCATTAAACCATTTTCAGTTGCTTATAACTCTCTAAAACTAATTTTCCCAATTATAAAACACATTTGTGACTATTTTTGAAGAATATTAGTTCTAAAATGCTTGTGGTGAGGGTGGGGGTGTCAATAAAAGGAGATAGCCCTGAATAAAAAGATGTACCCTTTAAGTGTTTCTGTGAAAAACGCTTTTGAGTTAGACTCATCTCTCCCAGCTGGGGTATGATTCTTAGCATATCAGACGTATCTGTCCAGGTCTCTGGTTACCATGTCACTGCACTGGCCAAGTCTGGTTTTGGCCCTAAAAGAGCAACAGGAGGTCCCACATGTAAGCCTGTGTTTTGCTAAAGGACCAAACCAGGCCAAAACAAACTAAAGAATATATGCCTATATAAGAGCTAGGTAGTATTATTGTTGTTGCTATTCAAACATTTAAACCTTTGTTGTGTGTTTCTATATGCTGCGTGGACCATTGGGTAGAATTAGGTTGTAAGCTCGGTGAGGAAAGCACCATGCCTTACATCCAGTTCAGGTAGTATTCAGAGAGTTGTGATGGTTAAAGCATGGGGTTGCTACCTCACACCTAAAGGTCAGGTCTGGTGTTTTAACCTGTAAGAAGGATCACTTATGGAAATTTGTAAATTTTTACTTCCAGCTGAGGAATCATCTCTGTTTTCCAGTGGTTGTTACTTTAAACAATGTGCCCCCTACAATCCTCATCACTTTTTTAGTTGCGATTCACCAGCCTTATCGCTGTACCTGAGGAGAGCTTAAGCTTTTTGCTTTTATGAGAAATATACTGTGGCATTTCACCCCATCTTGAATACTGTGTGCAGATGTGGTCGTCCCATCTCAAAGATATATTGGACTTGGAAAAGGTTCAGAAAAGGGCAACAAAAATGATTAGGGGTATGGAACAACTGCTGTATGAGGAGAGATTAATAAGACTGGGACTTTTCAGCTTGGAAAAGAGACGACTAAGGGGGATATGATAGAGGTCTATAAAATCATGACTGGTGTAGAGAAAGTTAATAAGGAAGTGTTATTTACTCCTTCACTCATAACACAAGAACTAGGGATGTTTGCCCTGTTCTGTTCATTCCCTCTGGGGGCACCTGGCATTGGCCACTGACGGTAGACAGGATACTGGTCTAGATGGACTTTTGGGATGACCCAGTATGGCCATTCTTATGTTCCTATGTTGATTGGAGTCTTTAGTCATTACAGTTATATCTGGGCAACAAAATGGCAAATGAAATTCAATGTTGATAAATACAAAGTAATGTGCATTGGAAAACATATTCCCAACTGTACATACAAAACAATGGGTTCTAAATTAGCTGTTACAACTCAAGAAAGAGATTGTGGATAGTTCTCTGAAAACATCTGCTCAGTCTGCAGTAGCAGTCAAAAAAGCCAACAGAAAGTTAGAAACCATTAGGAAAGGGATAGATAATAAGACAGAAAATATCATAATGCCACTATATGTATCCTTGGTATTCCCACACCTTGAATATTGCGTACAGTTCTGGTCATTGCATCTAAAAAAAAGATATATTAGAATTGGAAAAGGTACAGAGAAGAGCAACAAAAATTATTAAGGTTATGGGACAACTTATGTGAGAAGAGAGATTTAAAAGACGGACTTTTCAACTTGGAAAAGAGAGGACTTAGAGGGAATATGATAGAGGTCTATAAAACTGTGACTGATGTGGGGAAAGTGAATAAGGAAGTTTTATTTACTCCTTCATATAATACAAGACCCAGGGATAACCGAATGAATTTAATAGGCAGCAGATTTTAAACAAACAAAAGGAAATACTTCTTTACACAACACACAGTCAACCTGTGGAACTCATTGCCAGGAGATGTTGTGAAGGCCAAAACTCTAATAGGGTTCAAGAAAGAACTTGATCAATTCATGGGGGATAGGTCCATCAATGGCTATTCGCCAGGCTGGGCAGGGATGCTATCCCATCCTCTGGGTGTTCCTAGCCTCTGTTTGCCAGAAGCTGGGAGTTGACGACAGGGGATGGATCATGCGATGATTGCCTGTTGTTAATTCCTTCTGAAGCACCTGGCACTGGCCAGTGTCGGAAGACAGATACTGGGCTAGATGGACCATTCATCTGACTATTTGGCCATTCCTATGTTCTTATCCTAGTGTGTCACATGGGAAGAATTAATAATAGCAAATAGAGAGGGTCACGTAAGAATCATTCTAGTTAGCCTTTGCAGTTACCTTTTTTCCCCCAATTATAATACCCTTCCTTATGCGTTGTTTTGTCCCCTCCTGCTCCCCGGTGGTGTTGATCTTGTTTTTATGAAATACAAACATTCATTATTGACGTTTATAGTGTAAATCAAATGTATATTTATGTATAAAACAGCACTGCAAAGTAATAGAAATGGATGGGGATGGGGATAATTATATTACAAGACATCTGGAAAGCTGAGAGGTTTTTTTCTTGTGTTTGGGTTGCTATTAACTTGTTTGGGCTGACACTGTGAAGAATATGTAGTGTTTTGTAGCTGTGTTGGTGCCAGATCTAAAGAAGAGCTCTTTGGACGTTTGGAAGCTTGTCTCTCTCACCAACAGAAGTTGGCACAGTAAAAGATATTACTTCACCCACCTGGTCTCTCTAGTGAAAAATATCTTATTAGCTGGTACTGTAATTCCATATTTGATGCTAAATGATCTTAAAGATCAAAAGTCAAATTTTATTCCTCAATGTACAAACTCACATGGTTCCAAATGAAATCAACGAGAGCCACATGTGTTGCATCTGAGGACTGAATTTTTCCCTAAAGATTTTTTAAAATCTTTTACTGAGCAGTAAATCATTCATAGAGTGAAAAAAGTCACACTTCCCACTCTCCCCCCTCCTAAATAGCCAGGAGCTACTGGGGGCAGCTCTAAAATATGGTGCAACAACCCCCAAGGGGCCATCTGCCAGTCAGGGATCGCCAGCGCACAATGCATTCTGGATATATGCCTCATTACTGAAGGAGATCTGGTAGCTTTGTATCATCAAACCATATAAAGAGGGCAGCTCACAGCCCAGAATCTGGCCCTTTATTTATGCAATATAATTTTCTGGATTTTTCAGCAGTTGACAGAAGCATCATGGGAACTCTTCACAGAAATAAATTGTGTGCCTTATAGGTAACATGTATGCTTTTAACAAAAATCCCCCAGCATAGACGAGAAATGTTCAGTGACCTATAATAAATAAGTATGATGTTTCCAGTTGAGCTCCTAGAAAAGGGGCTTTGACATAAAACAAAACAAAATAAAAAAACACCTTGTTTCAATTGGCACACATTAGCACTTTTATTGGCAGTCTCAAGCATTTATTTGGTATGGAGGCCAGGGATGGGCAAACCTCCTGAGATGTGCCTATAAGTCATTTTTGGGTATACCCACAAAAATTCAGAAAGTTATACAAATTGTCTGAAACATTTATCAGAGGAGTAGCCATGTTAGTCTGAAACATTTGAGTTTACAAAACTGGACTGGTAGTCTTGTGAGAATAGGCTTATCCAAAAGAGGTCCATTTTTTCCTTTTGGCCAGAGGCCTCGAATATACCTTTCCTTGTGGTGTTTCCACACCCCCATTTCTGACTGCAGTTGGATTCAGATTACACGGAATCAAAAACTTATTTCTGCGGAACCACTAACCTGGTCTGTAAATGTAAGAGAGTGAGCTCCTCGTGGCAAGGATCATTCCTTCTTGTCTGTCTGGAAAATACCTGCCATAAAATGTGCACTACCAAAACACATAGTGAGCACTAAATAAAGAAACAACATCACTGCCCAAAGGCTCTTACAATGTAAGACCACAATCCTGCAATCCAAGGGTCATATCTTTACAGAGCTTGGATGACATCAGTGAGACATGATATGGGCTCAGTGGTCCACCTACCTGGATCAGATTGCAGGATCAAGGGGGTGAGGAAATGGGCAACTAAAATCAATGGTACTTTTTTTGAAACGTAAAAATGGTCTGGGTTTGTATTTGGTTTCAGTTGTGGGCAAAAGGTTTTGGATTGATTCTTACTTTATCCAATCAGCTTACCCTCTCCTAAAGCAGAGTGAACTCTCATTAGCTCTAGATTGGCTCTACCCAGGTTAGGAATGATGCACAGAGGAGTAAAATGGGGATGCTTGCTCTGTCTCTGCAGTGCCTGTTCTGTGGATCAACAAGGGATGAAAGGGACTCTTTCCATTGACTCCAGTGGGTTTTTGGATCACTAGGGCTGCCAACTCAACACCATTAACCAATATTTATTTTTTCCTTCTTATATTTGGAGACAGAGTAGGATGGAATATAATGTGGTTGTTGAAAAGGGAAATCTGTTTAGATGCTGAAAAACTGCTGGGTGAAAAATATTAGTGTTGCTTCAATGGTAGGTGAAAAACAGAATCTAAGAGATCAGTGAAAGCTTATCTTTTTTTCTCCTCGAGTAAAAGATTGTAGTTTATGGATAGAAAAATTAAATATGACCTTCACCAGCGTGACAGTCCTGCCTCATTTATTTTTTAGCTTAATCTTGCTGGGTGAATATCATTTTGTTCAGTGAAAAGGAAAATGGGGGAGCAGGGACAAGGAATGGAAAATAGTTTAAAATAGGAAAATCGTGTAGACCTAGTTGTTGTTGTTATCTATTTCTTAGGAAAAGAAGATGAAGGAGATATTTCCTCTAAAAAAGATTAATACTTACAAAATACTTGAATGATCTCCAATAATAAAACACTTAAATATATTGCTCAAAATAGGAAACCTGTTCCTGGCAAATTAAAAGTGGAAATGATGATAGTTTTCCCAACCTGGTGATTAGATTCAGGACATGAAATATAGTTTGTGGACAATTCACATGTCTAGCTATTGTTCACATCCAGTTAAGTGTTGAAAGAAAAATCCTTGCTGTTAAGGAATATGTAAACACATGATATATATATTTTGATAGTTCAGTCTTATGTTTACTTTTATATTGACTCTTGACCATGATTGACCAGCTTATGGACAGACAAGGAGAAAATTCTAAGCAGTAAGAATAATAAACAAACCACTGTGAGAGATATGAAAAAGAAAAATGTAAAGGAGAAAACTCAGGAAACGGGGCTTTGAGTCTGAGTTTGAGTTTGAATAAAATAAGAAACGGAAGTGCACGGAAGTTTCATCTCAACTTAAAATAAACCTCACAGATCTTTTAAAAAACCTTTGTTACTTGGTTCTGCATTTTCTGCTTTGCCCAATAAACCAGAATGACACAAAGGAGTGAGTTGTCACAATATTTCTGACCCTGCCTCAGAGCCTAGCCTAGTGCACAATGAACTCAATGGGAACCTTTTTGTTGATTTGAATGGGTGCCAGGTCAGGCAACATATAAGAAAACGGTGTTTTAAAAAAAAATACTGTTGTTGAACAATATTCCAGTTCTAGTGCCTAATGAAAGAGTTTTGGATAATCTCAAGATATATATCTGAGCCAAACTGAAGCAGCAAACCTTCTGAGGTTCCCATCATCACTAGCTAAAATTCTACAAATCAATATGGTCAAGGATTAAAAAGTCTCTCTCTAATCAGAGGACTAGAACCTGTACTTCAAAAAGTTTATTATTATTCTAATTGCAATCCACAGCTACTCCTGACATGGTGTAGTTTACATACCACACTTTGCTCAGGGCTATGCTTCAAGTAACCCACAATAACAGTGCGTGTCTTTGTCCTCCCCACCATTGGCTAGTCCACATATAGGCAGAGGTGAAAGTAAGCCGGTACGGTCTGGTAGAGCATACCGGCAAGAGCCAGAACACCGTGCTGGACCGCACTGGCTTCTGCGGCAGGGATTTAAAGGGCTCTGGGCTCCCCGCAGCAGCCCTTTAAAGGGGAGCCCAGAGCCCTTTAAATCCCACCCGCAGCTTGGCGCCTGGGCTGGGGCCAGGATTTAAAGGGCTCGGGGCTCCGCGGTGGCCAGAGCCCTGGGCCATTTAATTTGCCCCTGAGGCCCGGTGGCTCCAAGCCACCACTGCAGCTGGGAGCCCTGGGTTGATTTAAAGGCCCTGGGGCTCCCAGCCACAGCCGGTGCCCCAGGGCCTTTAAATCGTGAGAGGCCCCACCTCTTCCAGATGAGGCCATGGCCCCCTCAGGACTCCGGCAGTACCGGTAAGTCCTGTAAGTTACTTTCACCCCTGCATATAGGGGTTTAGGGGTCCACTATAGCCTTAGAGTTAAGGAAGCTGGTTCTTTAGCTCAGGCAGTAGAGGTTCTTGTTCAGATACCCCACATTCAATCCCTGCCAATGACTCATCCAGTTGGTTTTTTACCTATTAAATGCCTATGACAGTCCAGGGTGCAATCCAGACCAGTGAGAGGTTGTCTCACCCCTGCCTTGCAACCCAGGGTGCCTCACAAAGCTTTACTGCTGTAGCTCCCAACCTGGACTCCTCACAAACAGCCAAACGGCATGCAGGTGTCTGTGTATAGCAACAGCCCTGTGGGCCAGCAGCCTGTTAGCAAACACCAGCTACACTCTGGCTTCCAAAAGCCTTGGTTACTACTTGCAGAGTCAGCCCAACACTCTCCCAGTCCTGGATTTCCCCCCAAAAGTGAGTTCTGCAGTGTCTAGCCCTCTTTTGGACAGTCCAGATATATCAGGTCCATTGCCCCTCTCAGGGTGTAAGGAGAGAATTTTTGTATTTCTGTTCTAGTTGTTAATACCCACTCGCCATCTTGAATTCCTAACAACAACAATTAGGAATCCATACTGGCTGCCTTTCTTCCCCCTCCTTAGGGACAGTTTCCTGCCCTTTTTGCTGAAAGGTGGGAAACCAGGCAACCATGTGACATGCGATCTGACCAGTAACAGCAGGGCATATAAGGGTTAGTACATCTGAGGGAGGGTGCTGCCCATCTGAGTGGTAGAGTGCTGTACTCAGGTGCGTAAGCCAGAGCACCGCATCTTAGGGTTGTGGGAGGGTTTACACACTTGCACGCAAGGGTGAGCTGCTAGCTGCCACCCTCTCATCCAGATCTTACTTGCACCCATGATGCTGCAGGGAAGAAGGAAGAAGAATCACCAGCACTAAGCAGAGTTACCACCTACCTGTTGACTGAGGTCCACTTCTCACCCTGCCGAGTTGCCTGATTGGTCCCGGACCTGCTCCGTGCCGTGAGGTCAGGAGGCTCCAGACAAGCTGCAAGAAATGGTAGAGACCTGTTGAGTCCTCCATACCCCTTACCTGGGCCCAGTCTTGGAGAGGGAGTAAACCCTTTTGGTCACAGTCAGTATAGTTATAGTGTCACCTTTACCTGTGTTGGGAGTCCTTTATAGCATACCCAGTTACATACCTTGTTGAACTGTTAGTCTAATAAATGTACCTGAATTTTACTCCTGCACTCCCTTGTTGGTTTTTATTTCGGGCAATCTTAACCCCGATGATAAATGCGGGTAGGGAGACGAATCTCTCAACATGGTCTCCAGCCATCCTAAAACCAGTCAAACAAGGGGATCATTATACAACAATCTGCTACCTTAAATGAAGTTACCCAAACAATTCACAACACTGGATTAGTTTAATTAAAGAATAAACCAAGTTTATTTAACTACAAAGAGAGATTTTACTTGAGTGCAAGCATAAGTCAGACAGATCACAAGCGAAATAAAGATACAAAGCTTTCTAAACTAAGCAAACTAGACTTGGGTCAAGGTGAAGTTCTTACCACAAGCTTCCAGCAACAGGGGTGACCAAATTTCAGGTCAGGGTCTGCTCCCGTAGTCCATAGGTTGGTTTTTTTTTTCCTGTTTGGTGGAAAAGAAAGAGATGGATAGGGAGAAATAACTTGGGAGTGGTTTTGCCCCTCACTTTTATAGTTCAGTCACCTTTTGAAATGCATTTTCCTGAGGGTTATCCCTAGTTAAAATTGATTCAAACAGTAAAGAAGGCAACATGATGTCTCTTGGTGAAAGAGGTTGCAAGCTGTTTCTTGTCACCTCTGTTTACTGAAATGCAGATTTTCCTTGTCTTCTATCCTCCCCCCTCCCTGACTGAGGATCCTTTTTACAACTTATATGTAAATTGAGGTAAACACACATTCCAGGACCAGTCCTGCCTAATAGGGGCTACCTAGGTTTGAACATGTGCTATCAACGTCATTCAGAGGGAATTTATAACTGTACATAAAATGTTGCTACATACATTTCATCATGAGATTATTGAGCAGTGGGTTATTAATTTTCAAATTATACCTCAGAAGGTATATTTTGTACAAAGATTATCACAATAGTGTGCACGGTGTGAAGACAGGAGTGTGTTTGGTCACAATGCCCCAGGGCTTTTCCATAAGGCCTATTTTGATGAGGTTTGGAAGTAACAGTGAGAGGAGATGCTGTATACAATTAATGACAGACATATCTCAATGTTTGGAAGTTCATTTAAGGTAAATTTCCATAACTACTGATATTTAGTAGGGAAAGAATATGTCTGGAATCCAAACTTGATTTAGATTAGAACAACAAAGAATATGATTAGAAATATAGGAGAGGAAATTGAGACAGTGCTGATAATCGTTAGGTTTATAAAGTAAAACTGTCAATTGGTATGATAAGCACAAACACTTAACCATTTCCATATTCTGGAAGTCATATATGATGCAACAGAACAATGTCCGACCAGTTTTGTGTCCTATTAGTTGGTTAGGATAACTAAGATGGAGAACTGGCAGAAATGTAGTTTGCAGCACAGAAAAAATGAACATATCTGGGTTCTAGTTGCCAACTATAGATGTTGTTTACTTACACCATTGATTTTCCCCACAGCCATGCCCACTTGAGACACTATACAAGAACAAGGTCTGCTACAATATAGTTCGTACATTAAATAACAAATCTTTGTCCCACACAGAAGTCAGTGGCAAACTCCCATTCATTTCAGTGATATCAGATCAGAATCTGTTCCTAATGCTTTTAAAGACACATTGGGCTCCATTTGAAAAGTGCTATATGAATTCAGTATAAAATCATTGCCAGGTATCAGTTTGTCCATTAATATTTGATGTCTCAAGATGGCTAACAGCTCAGCGATGCAACATCAGTGTAGTACAGCCCACTCTATTAGTCACTTTAGAGCAGACCATTGAACTTGGCTGTGGAGCAAGTACTGTAATAATTAAGGTTTTGAGCTAGGTTTTGAACTCATTCTTGGCAAACTTAATCATGGTTCCCTGCTTCATTTCACTGAAGATACTACTGATAACAACCGTGGCCAGTAGGGATTTGTAAAAATGTGTTGTTGTTATTGCTTTTTGTTTGTTTTACATAAATATGTTAACTCCATTTCCTTAGGCAAAAATAATAAGAAAAGAGTCAAATGAGTGAAAAACATTTCCTTCTGCTTGCTTAGGTTCAGGAGTTATGTTTGTTACTGAACAAGAAACCTTGGGAGATAACATTTCCATTGAAGGCTATTCTGTCATCACTTATGCAACATCTAGCTCAGATTACAGAGTTATTAATTTAAGGGGCTAAGTTAATCAGTGGGGAGACTTACACAACCATTCTATTGTCACTCTGAAAGGATTGCACATCTCTGAAACTTCAGTTTCTGCATGGGGTGGAGAAGAGGTGCACATCATAGTGCAAAGAATGAAAGATTCAAACCAAAAGGAGATGGACTTGGCCAGTCTGAGCAACTTGAATGTATCACGCACTTGGGAAAAAAACAAGCAAGTGTGAAATAATCCACTGCATAATTTAAACCTGAACATCACCTACACAGGATAATGTTCAGAAATCACTTGCTTTCTCCTGAACAGCAAGCAATCCCTTTAGGTTTAATACCATGCCTATCCACAAAGTCATACAGCCACAGTCAGTCATAACTTTTTAATAGAAAATACAAGTTTCACACAAGAAGCACACAACACATACACAGCATTGTTCATTTCAAAATAATCGTTACACATCTGGAGATATGCAGTATCATATATATTTCATATAGACAGTGTGAAATGCCAGTTTTAACATATACTGAGAAGGAATTAGTTGCTATAGATAGTGCAATTACAATTTAGCGCATTAAGAGAATATTTAGTACATGTAACATTTATGGCTTCCTGTACACACTTTATGGGCCAAATTATCCTCTCATTTATTCTCCTCCCTTTGAACTCAACAGCCCTCACCACTACAGAGCACTGGTGGAAGTGCAGGCTTCATCTTTTCAAAGAACCTCACCTCCCTATGCTCTCCTCAATGCTTTTGGTGCCATTATACCTAATATGGGCAGAATAACTCCAGGCAATGGTATTAAAAGGTACTTCTTCCATCCCTATGCAACTATACCATGTAGAGATATAATTTAGCCCTTTCATTTTTAATAATCTCATGTACTATCAGTAACACAAGTAGGGATTTTAATTTTTTTTAATCTTAATGCACCCTTAAGATAAGACCTATCAAAAGGATAAACCTGTTAAAAAATGTGTGCAGCAGCATACATGTAAACATTATCTCTGAATGACAAGATACTCTACAAGAATTTCCAAAATGTAAATTGCCAGAACGTGAAGAGAGTGCGAAATCAAGCGACTTTTTAAGAGCATGCATCTCTTCCAAAAATCCATTTGCCAGTGAGCTATAATGAAGTCAGGCATATACTGATGTAATGGGATGCACATGTCAACTTTAAGGAGGCAGTCCCTGTTCAGACAGCATCAGCACAGGCACACATAAGCATGGTGGATTGCCAAAGCAAATGCTTTAGTATGCAAAGTGATACAATATATTTTAACTACAATTGTTACCTTATGTTTTGTTTTTGTGTTGGGTTTGACGTGACTAACTGTGAACACAATGATCAGAATTCTTTGCCTTCCCCCGCAGAGGCTGGTTATGTGATCAAATGTTTAAAGCAAGCAAATTGTTGCCAAGATGCAGTAAGATAGATGTGCCAGAAAAGGCAGTTGGTGTTTGAAGTAATTGGGGCTAACGGCTCAACCTGGAATTTTCAAAAGGAATACATTTTTTTTTAAATGAACCATCATACATACTGACTAGAAATTCAGTCTCAGTGTAATGTTCATATTGACTGGAATTCACTCTTTGGGAAAGAACTCACAGGTGGTCCTCCCTGCATAGGAAAAACCATGTCTTTCTGTGCAGAGTAGATGCAGATGGAGTAGCTTGACTGTAGGCCTCCCAGCCCTTTGGAAGCCAAAAAAAGTGTACAAAGCACTGGCTCCAAATAGGTCAGAGCGGAGTGAGAGTCATAGGCCTTGGAAGGGGCCACAGCAGTGACAGGGAACCTCAGCATAAAGCATTGAAAGGGCCAGTCAAACAAAAGTGGGAGCCCAATTTGTGGAGTATATTGTTACAGATTTTTCTATGAGAGTGCAATGTGCATTGCATTGGAGGCCCCATTGGACCAGATACAGCATTAAAAGGTGGGTTTTGTCCCAAATTGCTCACACTCTGTGCTTTATTCTCCTATCACAATCATGTCTTATATAGTCACAAAATATCTTGTGTCCACAGTCAGTCTACTACCAAAGAAGCTTATGTTGGCAAAAAGGGTCACAGAGTTGTTAAGTAAAGGATTATCAATATTAACTGCATAAATGTACTTTGGTTAATCTTTTAGGAAAGATTCCACATTCAAATAAAAATCCATTAAGAAAATAGCCACATGTTTGTGAAATGGCCAACGGGGCTCCAGAGAGTATGATGGAAACATTTCCCAAACAGATACTGAAATACCAAGCAATGAATTAGTTTCATAACTTGTGCAGTGGACCTTGGCCAGAAGACCATGTGTGCACATAAGAATATTTTGAAAACATTTCTTGCATATTTTCATTCAAGCCTTGTTGGCTGACAGGAAAGTATATGTCCTAACACCGAGAGAAGGAATCTACTGGGACTGCAGAGATTCCTTTGAAATGTAACATATCTCGCATACATGTCCAATGAAATATCTCTGCGACAAAATGTATAAGCAAGAACACAACTTTGATTGTGTCTAGGAGATTGTATTTCCAGTTAATGATTATGTAGAAGGAATCCAGACATTATTGGAACAATAATTTCAGAGAACCCAAACAGAAGCTTTTGTCCATTAATTGTACTGTACTGGTACAGCAAGATCTATTAATATTCACCTATGGAAAACCTGTTTGTTGACCTAATGTGCGACTGCTTCCTAGTCTCTTCTTGCAAAATTATTTAGGTCCTGTGGGATAACTGTACTACGCTTTCGACACAAATATTAAAATTCTATTTAGATGTACAATGTTTTAATGCAAATTTTTACCATAAAACCAAATGCTCCATTCAGTTAAATTAATAGAATTACAAAAAGATGTAATGATAGCAATTAAGTCTTGAAAATGCAAATTTTATAGTCAAGGACAATTACCTCATTTATAGTATATTGGAATGATGCCAGATGAAGGTAATTTAGATCCCCCTAGCTCACAGTTATATCATGAAAGATATCTTAATTTCATTAGTACAACAAAGATGGGTGAGAAGTTAGACAATACTAATACTAATAATAATAATAAAAAGAGACAAGAGAGAGAATTTGACCTTTCTTCTTTCACTGCAGCTAGGATACATACATCTTAGTAAAGTATAAGTAATATTTCTTTCTACTCCCATCTCTGAAAAAAATGCTTTTTTTTATTAGCAGCTATGGAACATTAGTATGTAAAAGGTCAGCTTCATTCAAATACTTGCAGCCACTGCGAGTGCCATGATAGTTAAGGGCCACTCGTTATTTCAGCTGTAATGATGCATACTGAGCTGATATGTGGCAGACAAGGTCTCAGATCTCGGCTCAGAAACATATTGTTGTGACCCAAATTTGATTTAAAATAGGCTTTCAAAATTCTACTCACTCACATGCAAATATTTTTTTTTGTTAAAGGGGCAAGTAAATTTCTTTTTCATTAACATGGTAAAGGGTGGGCTAACTAGCTTACGCTGGGTTTCAGAGTAGCAGCCGTGTTAGTCTGTATCCGCAAAAAGAAGAACAGGAGTACTTGTGGCACCTTAGAGACTAACAAATTTATTAGAGCATAAGCTTTCGTGGACTACAGCCCACTTCTTCGGATGCATATATATATAATAAATTTGTTAGTCTCTAAGGTGCCACAAGTACTCCTGTTCTTCTTTTAGCTTACGCTGGTATATTTATGCTACAACTTGCAAAGCTGCTTTTAAAATGCCTTGTCTGATTTTGTCAGCTTTTTATTTTATTTTAACTAAAAACTTTAAATCTTTCCATTTCAAAACAGAAATGCTGAAATTTGCAAGTCCGAAAGGCTACAGGGATGCATGTTCTCTCCCCATTGGGGAGGCTGAATTTAGAATGACAGAGGATGAGGTTTAAAAAAGCTTTGAATCTTCAGAATTTTCATACCTTGTGATGGACGAATGTGCCACTGAAGAGAAAGTCCAAGTGAGAGTGACTGAAGGGTTAGTTAAAAGAATATCTTATTTACATCAACCCCCTTTCCTGAAACCTAATATGGAGTCTCTGGGGAGAGATAGGGGAGAAGGGCCAGCTGCAGAATACACACTGCAAAACTGTTTGCCTCCCTTTTCTTACCCAATACACTACAGATGGACAGCATGGGAAACACTTACCTAAGGTAAGTACTTGTCCCTGTCTGGTTCTGTTCTAGGTTAAGGTAGGGTGACCATATTTCCCAAAGGGAAAACAGGTCATCACAAGGGGCTAGCCCTCCTCCCCGCCCTAGCAAAGGGCCGGCCCAAGCGCCCCCCCCAGGGGGCTGTCCCAAGCCATTCGCCCAAGCCCCCCATCCCTGCGCAGGGCTCACGTCACTGCTTGCCCAAGCCCTGCCTGCCCCCTGCCTAAGCCCTGCCTCCCCCCCCCCCCCCGTGTGGGGCTGGCATCACCACTTGCCCCCTAACACATTCCTCCACACCCCAGTTTTTTGACAAAAGTGGGCGTTTGTCTTGTTTGCTTTTGAAACTGATCAAGTTGGCAAGAGCAAATGGGACAAATACCCACTTTTGCAAAAAAAAAAGTCAGGACAGCTGGGACAGGGACCATCCCAGCCAAAACAGGACGTATGGTCTCCCTACGTCAAGGAGAAGTCAGTAGGCCTTGTTTCATATTGGAAGACCTCATCTTGGAGTCACATAATAGGCTGGAGGTCCTGCTGATTTGTAGATTCAAACAGCACCACATAGTGGTAGGAATACAGCACTGAAGTTTCCCATTGACAATACCAGGATTGGGTCCCATACCAGTTTATATTCCCAATCCTATAATCACTGGGACTGCTGCTGTGAGTAAAGATATCTCATGAGGATACACCATATATATTGTGCTGGATATTTGTTCTGTTTCTTGATTTTTTAATTTTGCTTTCTCATTCTGTTTTTACAGGGTGGATGGCTTTGGTGTCTCTTGCTTCCTGTTGGACAGATGAGGCTGAAGGGGCAGTTTAATATTTTTAATTTTAGAAAGGGTGTACACACATATACATGCACACAACCTTTAGGTGAGATGAGCAAGAAGAGGTGAAGGTGGCTGATTAGCTCGGGCCTACCCAGGGCCGGTGCAAGGAAGTTTCACCTAGGGCGCGAAACTTCCACCTTGCGCCCCCACCCCCAGCCCTGTGGCAGCTCCCCGCCCCCCCTCCACCCTGAGGCGCCCCCCCCGTAGCATCTCCCCCCCATCTGCCCTGAGGTGCCCCCCCCCCGTGGCAGCTCCCCCCCCCGGGAGCCGTGTGGCAACTCCCCACCCCAGCTCACCTCTGCTCCGCCTCCTCCCTGAGCACGCCGCCCCCACTCTAATTCTCCTCCCCTCCCACGCTTGTGGCGCCAAACAGCTGATTGGCGCTGCAAGCCTGGCAGGCTGGAGAAGTGGAGCAGCGACAGCATGCTCAGGGTGGAGGCATAGCAGAGGTGAGCTGGGGTGGGGAGCCCTGCAGCAGCTCTACCCCCCCCGCTCTGAGGCACCCCCCCCGGGGCAGCTCCCCACCCCCCCTGGCCCGGGGAGCTGTGCGGCAGCTCCCCACCGCAGCTCACCTCTGCTCTGCCTCCTGCCCGAGCACGCCGCCCCCGCTCTAATTCTCCTCCTCTTCCAGGCTTGCGGCATCAAACAGCTGATTGGCGCCGCAAGCCTGGGAGATGGGAGTAGTGGAGCAGCCGCTGCACTGGGAGAGGGAGTCTGAGCTGCACATGTCAGCACACTGCTGGCAGCCGAGCCCAGGAACACTGTAAAAAAAATGGGGGGCACCGCTTTTTGGCACCCCCAAATCTTGGCGCCCTAGGCAACCGCCTAGTTTGCCTTAATGGTAGCACCGACCCTGGGCCTACCTGAACCAGAGGCCCATGAAACTGGTTGATAGGCTTTAGGCAAGGTGGGCCAGGCCAGAGTGCTCCAGCAAAAACTGGCTTCTTGGTAAGGAGCAACGATTAGCTGTGGTGATTCAATCCATTTTTATTTATGGGATATTAAATAAACAATACTGGCTTTGACATCAAAGAACATCCTGATCAGTCTGTTCTTGTTCTCCACAGCTTTGATCTAATCTGCTACTGGGGAGTGCTATGGTGTATGGACATCCTAGCCACACCATCCTATTTCTTGATTTGATGGGTACCCAGAACTGAGAGTCACCTTGTTGCCTCCCTGCCTCCAGTCAGAGAGATGCTTGAGCTTTACTGAGTGTCAGCTGTCTGAAACCTCCAGTCTGTTAGCCACATAAGCAATCACCCTTAGGGCTACAGCAGCCCTTCCTTTGCCTTTGCAGGTTAACAATAGGTACACGCAGTCCCCAATCCCCTTCAAAGTGTTCCCCTGTAGTGTCCAGCCTTTTCTCCATTGAACACTCACAGCTATACCAAGTCAGCTGTCCCCAAGGGAACAGCGTACATACCAGTTTGTTTGATTCAAATCAGGATAATCACTTGTATAATAACACAGAACTGAGATATATTTATAGTGAAAACAACAATCAATTTATTAAGAGATAGTAAGGATAATAGAAACAACAGGTGATGTATAAAACAAAAACATAACACACTTTCTAGAGCTGAAACTTAACAGATTAACCTTCTGTCTAAAGACGTTTCTCTCACCCCAAATGTCCTTTGCAGTGTTTCAACCAGGCCTGGATGAGATCCTGTTTCATGAATGTGATCACACTGCCTGATTACTTCCTAGGTAAAGGATAAAGGGGAGTCTTTTTTCCTTTTCCTTATTTTCCCCAAAGTTCAGTGTCTCCTCCAGAGATAGAACAACCCTCTATGGTTATTCCTCTGGTGTCCTGTCTCCCTGTTGACTTCACATCCCCCTTTTGCCTTTGTATGCAAATAAGGCTCCAGGCTGTTGCCCAGAACATGGGATCCTAGACAGACAGGTGAATATATATCCTTTGTCTGGCAAAACCTATTTGTCAACCCTTCCTTGATTCAGACTTTAGAAACTTATTTTCATTATACAAACATAACTCTTTACATAGTATCTTTACTTGATTCACAATAACATTAATGAATCTTGACACATAAAGTAGCTACAGAAAGCACATAACATGATACTCTTTATGGATAAATATCCTGCAAGACATGTTTAGTGTAATGAGTTTGTCAGGTCTGATGTAACAGTTGTTTGCAAAGACCAGGGGATCTTTTGCCAAGGTGTCTCTGTATCACACCTGAACATGCATCATACACTAAGGACTGTGAGATGGCCGGGGGGAGGGGGGATAGGAGTCACTGCATCAGTTCTACATCACTTAAGGAATCTTCCATGGTGGGAGACTCACTACATCTGCTTTCTTCCACTGGAGCAGCACAATGCAACTAAAGAAGGGCTCATAACCTTGAGGGTGTTGCAATGAATCAGCAATGGCATTTGCTACACATGTATCGGGATAGCAGATGTTTTCTCCAATGGAGACTAGCTGGTGAGTGGGGGACACAGACCTCTGGCCTTGTTCCCAAACGTCCAGACTTGCCCCCTTTGTGATGTGTAGTGCTGCCATGGCCTCTATTTGACTCCCCTTACAGTCAGGAATGCTAGCCCCAATAGTATGGCTGCTTCCTGTGTAGTTGTCTGTGGGACAGGGGGTTCTTGTGCCATTTTCCCCTCCTCACCCACACCCTGTTCAGGGAAAGCTATGATTTGTCCCTTATTATGCACTGATCTCACAGCGAAATCCTGGCCCCTCTGAAGTCAATGGAAGTGTTGTCACTGATTTCAGTGAGGATTTCTCCTCTTCAATGGTCCAGCAAAGGAGGATGTAACAGCAACCACTCACCACTGGAGTAATTGGGAATAAAATCCAGCACCACCAAAGTCCATGGCAAAACTCCCATTGATTTCAATTTCACCTGGTGAGTACTGTCTCCTGGCACCCAAGAAAGACTTTGCCTGTGTACCCCCATCACATTTTCCCTAGCATTCCAGTATGTAGCATCAATTTTACACTATTCCCTCCCCCCCTCCCCCCCCCCCCACACACACATCACTAGGCTTTTCACCTGAATAATGAATACAAGAGTGGGCACAGATTGTATATATTTATATCATACTACATAATATTGTTTAAAACTTCCTTGCCACTTTATAAAAAAAGGACAAACTTAACAAGCAGATTGTATGAATCCACTTAATCTCTTGGAAGGAAGGAAGGCTTCAGAGGAAAATATATTGTCCAGACTATTCCCAGTATGTGTCAGTTATAAAAACCCAGGTTGTGATCATAATAGGATATTGATTAATCTGGATCCCATACAAAAGAGAACTAGATTCTCTGGTGGACCACTAAAGGTCATATTGCTTGATTGCCCCATAACTTCTAAAATACAACCAATATTGAACCAAGTTCTGATTTCATTTAAACCCATATTATATGGCTGAGGTCAGTGGGCATAACTGAAGGCAGAATTTGGCCCATTGTGTTAGCAAATGTGATTGATTCTTAGGGGTTTATTTTAAAAATCAGCTGATGTGAAAACCAGGCTCTGGCTATGCTGAGTGATATTCTTTGTTGGGCTAAATTCAGACCAAGTAGCTGCAAATCTATTAAGTCAGTGGAGTTACATTTGGACCAAGTTTGAGCAGTTGCTGTTAAATTGTTTTATGTTTTCTTTTATGGAAAATTATTGTGGCTTTAGTTCAAGTTTATTTTTACCCCAATTCATACATTTATAGGCCTATCACTGCAGTGCTCATCCTTTAGAACTGCTTGTATATCACTGTTCTAAAATCCCTAGTCTGCTCTGATTATAGCAATGAGCTTAGGCTTAGCATTAAACTCATGACTTGCTGGTAAACAAGGTTAATCACAAAAGCATTTGGTCATCAAAATGTATTAGCATTCTGTGCTGGTAAAGAACCACTACAGAAATTACATTTACATTTATAAGTTTAAAAAGAGATCAATTACATTTACAAATATACGTTTAAAAAGAGATCATGTGTGTCTAATTCAGCCCTCAATTATACCTGTGTATTACTGACTTCATAGAGGGTGGATTTCTAGAAAGTTTCACAAATAAAATGATGTCAGAATATGGTCCAGTCTGTCTTTTTTCAGGGAACTCAGAAAACCAGTGTTTTCCCCCTTTTTAGAATTAATAGTATGCATTTCATTTACTGTCTCCAATCCAACTCAAGGGAGTTGCTGACCCTCAGTGAATGGAAAGATTTTCCAACATCAAGCAAACTGCATAGTTGAAATTATTTCACAAACTGCTTTATAAATATGGGTTGAATTTAATTTTATTTTAATCCCATTAATTCCATACAAAGATAACGACAACATATGAACTTTAGATTTATACTAAACTCAGTAGGCTTGTCATTTAAGTTTGATGGCCTAGAAAGTAACTTTACCTATTGAATAGTCATTCCAACAAATTGCAACACAGTTTTTGCAATTTCAGACTATTGAGCCAATATTTGTTGTGGCTCTATATGGTCCCATGGAATGCAATAGATCATTATCTCCTTGACTAGTCTCCTGGGTGCTGTTTGGATGGAGTGGGATAGTTTCTCCATCATCTCTACTTCTCAGAGGGGTGCTTGAAGAGAGGACGTTTCTGCTATCTTTCAATTTTTCCAACTTTTTGGATGCTGTAAGGGAGTTTTCTTAGAGAGGAAGGATGCTGCAATAGTTGGGACACTAGTTTAAGACTTGGGAGCTTACATTTTCAAAAAGTGGCCTCTAATTTTGGAAGTCTTGATTTTTGAGTGTCCAAGTTTAGATAACAAGAGCCTGATTTTCTACTAATTCACCAACCCAGTTGGGAAGGAGTTGCAGGTGCTCAGAACCTCTGAAAAATCAGTCATTAGTTGTCTAAAGTTCAGCACCCTATGAAGTATCAAAAAAACCACAAGAGCCCACTTTTGAAATGTTTTGCTTTTAATGACTTTCACAAGGACAGGCAGTAAGTCAATGGTAGAGCCACGAGTAGAATTCAGGTTCCCTGATTCCCTAACTCATGCTTAAATTGACTAGACTACATGGCTTCTCAGTGCTGCCCTCTATAGAATTCAATCAATTACTAGATGGGTTAACAATTTTCTGTGTAATGGACAACTGGCCTTCTGAAGTACTGTCTTTCTGAAAAACAATAGAGGTCGGTTTATACAAAAAATGTAATTTCCCCTGTTCTTTTTATATGACAAAAGATTTTATGAAAATTATCCATCTTAAGAGAAAATTCAGAAACAATGTTCAAATACAGAGTAAAAACAAAGCAAAAGAACAAGAAAACGATGTAAAGTTATTTTATCAAAAAGACTGCAAATCCACTGAATGCATACTCTTTGTGGTGGCACATCAAATAATACCATAAAAAAAGGCTTTTAATTTTCTCATTTCAAATTCTTTTAATAAAGCATCTAAATAGTAACAATACAGTACCTTGCCAGTGCTCTCATGCTTTCCAATATAGTTTTCTGATTGGAAATATTAGCTGATGCAGCAGGATAAATAAGGAAATGTCTAGATTACTGTGATTCCCAAAGGTCGTTTTCATGAAAAGATCAGGAAACATATTCCATTGAAATTAAAAGTAAAACCATATCAAGTTTAATAACATTGTTACTATAATGACATAAAATTCAGCTAGATGGTGTAATGTTTAATACTTGGCTGTCAAGTCTCCTCAATGAAGTTCAGCTGCATTGAAGCTTTTAAACTTGCTAAACACCATTTGCTATTTATTTTATTACTGTTTCATTACCCATTTCACTTTTTTCTTTTGTCATAGAGCTCGTTGTTTCTTTTTTTGTAACGGATGTTAGTAAAACACAGCACATATATGCAGAGGACCAGATCTTTGTTTCCAATAAGACATGGTGCAAAACAGCCCTATAGCTGACCTAAAAGGAATCCCCAGGTTTTGTAAAGCTGGCTTACCACCCTCTTATTAACCTCAGCAGGGTAGGTGTTAGACCGTGGCATGGGGAAAGAAGTGTTGCCAGAGCACAGCTGCATTCCAGCTATTTCCAGATATGGAATGGCCCCTTAGTTGCTCTAACTTATGCCAGAAGCCAAACTGGCCCCCAGCAGCCCAGTCGGTCTGGTGAAAGGAAGCATAAAGCTCCTTTTGACCAACGCTTTGCTTCAGTCAGACCTGAGGGTCAAGACCATAGACTACAAGATTAGAGTGGTCTTTGGAAGCACACATACTCGTATCTGAAAAAATTGTAGTAAGGGTTGCATTGGAAGGGTTGAAAAGCCCAACGTTCTGCCCACGTCTAAAATATTGATCTTTAGATTTTTTACCAAAATTAGGTTTGTGCCTAGAAAATAGAGATGTGGAGGGATGTGGTAGCCTCATGCCCATCCTCTACTAGAACACCTGTAGAATAAGTGATGTCTGATGGCCATTCTGGAGCTGTCCATCTACAGGAGTTTTTATTAGTGTTTCAGCTAAAAATCAAAGATCCAACAATAAAATCCAGCACTTAGGGACATCAGGTGCTTTTGTGACAATCCCTGGAGAAATGTCTACAAATGGTTCAATGGATTACACTGACCTGTACATAACAGGCAGTTTTTGCTGTGCTCAGCAAAGCAGGAAGGGGGAATATCAGAGATCCAGTTATGTCTCCATAATCATCTGCACAAGTGCTAGACCTGCTGTAGAATACAGCAGCCTGAGGGCTGCTCTAACTTTCACCAGTAGACAATGCTCCTTAATGGACCATCTACCAGCAGGGAATAATGGAAGCACATTTTGCTCTGGCCATTACATCTACCTACCTTGACATGCCACATTGTTATGCACCCCCACGCCTTACAGGCCTCCTGTGCCAGAGGCTGCAGGAAAGAAGGAGCCAGTTATGCTGGCCTTATGCTCATTAGGGAGTCCCTTACTCCAGAAGTACCAGTCGCAGGATTGTTAATGTATGTCTCCACTCCCTTTATAATGAATAATACCACCTAGCACTTACATAGTGCTTTTCAACCATAGAGATTGCAGCGTTTTACAGACAAGGTTTTACAGATGAGAAAACAGAGAGAGGGGCGAAGTAACTGACCAAAGGCACTTAGCAGGCCAGTGTAAGAGCTGGGAATAGAATTCAAGTCTCAGCATCTAATCCAGTGCACTCTCCACTATGCTACACAGCCTTTGTGCTCCTCAGATGAGTGAAGGAACTTAAGGAAGCAGAAATATGCCACTGTGGGAGTTTGTTCTGCACAAAGCATATTGGCAGCTATCAAACAGATACTTGATAATAACAGTCACATTAATTATTACAACTCAGACATATTGGTCAGTTATAGCATATTCTATTTCTTAGCCATGAGCTGTGGCACAGTTATTTGGTGATTCTGCCTGACAGAGTTATTTTGGATTTTACAAGCTCTACGGTGTATTAGTATCATCTTTGAAATCTTATATGAAGCCTATTTCCTATCAAGTACTCCATTACTAAAACAACGAATATTTTCGTAGTGCATGGAAGCATACATCTCCGCTGTTCACAGTTATGTTTGTCACTCATTCTTTGACCAAACTTAGCTCTCTCCCATACAAGGCTGGGATTAGGACTGAGCTATATGAATACTTCATTCTGAAATCCGAAACTATGAGATTGGGTTTGCGCATGAAGATGAAACGAGAACGGATCCATGTACAAACTTCAGGAGGAAGAGCCCAAATTCCCTTAGAAGCTGGCCTAGAGAGAAACTGTATTTAGATGATAGCTAATTCCATTTTCCAAAAGCACAAAAGATGAAGAAATAAAAAGTATGATGCATTTCACAGAGTTTGGGCCATATTCTGTGCTGATATATGCCTCTTGCAACCCCACTGATTGAACTAGCTCCCAAATTGCTCTCTCTGTGCAGGGAGGTAGAGACTGGAAGGAGAGTGTTTTTCATATTTTGCCCCTCCCTTTTCCCTGGCTTTTGGCAATAATTCCACATTATAGTAATTAACGTTTGTAAGGCACTTTGAGATCATGAACGAAAGGCCTGATGTACTTTAATTGCAAAGTATTCCCTTATGGAAATTCCTATAGAATTAATAGTTAACCTTTCTATAGGTATTTTGAACTAGCCTGTAGAATTTAATAGAGAATTATATCGCTGATATAAAGGTCTATAGAATGAGACAATACGTCTATACAATGGATATAATTCTTTATTAAATTCTATGGGTGAAGCTCGCAGTTTTTCTATGGATTTCAATGGAGTCAGGACCCAATGGGGTTTTAAGAGTCATTTATATAGAACCTTATTGCATCTTATCCCTATTCAATCCTACAGATCTTTAAGTTTTTCATAAGGGAATTATTTGGTATTACAGAGGCCTATGCATGCAATACTGGCCTAATAAAGTTTAATGTTTCAGTTTCCTAAAGTTGATATGTAATAAACAACAACTCAGGCAGAGAGAATGGAAAATGCTAGCAGCAGGAGAAGCAGCCTCCACACACAACTACACAATGCATTCCTCAGAAGGAGACAGCAGTTTTAGGGGGACACAGTCACTCTGGGGCAGGAGGGAGCCTGAACAAAAGAGTTTCTTCATCACACAGCACATCCTGTCATACAGTTCTCTCAAACTAGCAAAGAGCTGTTGCAGAAAGCTGGTGATAAGGGCCAAACTTTCACAGAACCAAAGGTTAAACACTGAGGCAGTGATTGAGAGAGATACTGATATTGATTCTTGTGACATTACAGTGCCCCCTAATAATGGTTTGGGTCCATCCATGGTGGGTGGATAAGAAGGGTAACTACAAGTGTGATAATGAGGAAACATTCATACCGGCTAACCCTACAGTTTTCCCCATAGACTAGTGGATTTCAGACCCTCCGAAGGGTCTGCTGTGAAAACACGTTTGTCTATGGGGAAAACTATCTTATTTCCTGCTTTCCCCACATTCCCCCCTCCTGGGCAAGGGGCAACTAATCAGATGTGGCAGTCAGAGCTCTTTCCCCTCTCTCTGGAGCCAAGAAGAGTTTTTTGGGGAGGGAAGGGGAGAGGAGAGGAGAGGAGAAACACCAGCTGAGGCCGTTTTCCAAAGAGGAGGGATTTGGAGAAAGCAAGGAGGAGCCAAGTAGTTACAGCTGCTCCGCTCCCGCCTCCTCTCCAGTGAAAAATGGTGACACTCCTCTTTGCTTTGTTCCTTCTCTCCTCCCTGCAACTCCAGGCCTGGGAGAAATAGGGAGGGGTCCTGAGAACTTCTGGAGCTGAGAATTTTTCGCAAATATGTTTCATTGTTTTTTTTCCACAAGTAGTCATGTGTGTTTTATTTATTTTCATTTTTCAAACAAACTTTAAAAATGGTTGAAATTTTTATTGACGAGTCAAAATGGACAACAACAACAAAAAAATAGTAGAAAATTAAGATTCCCCCCGCCCCCTAAAAATTTTCTGCATTTTTTGCTCAGTTCTAGAGGATCAAGTGACAAACACAGAGGTGGTTTAGTGACCTTTTCATTCACACAGACAGAGGTGCCAGATACCACATGGAACGTACATGGCCACATGGGCTGTCCCAGACCAGTTCCAACCATTGTGGTCAGTAGTTCAATGTTCCAGGGAGGAGGCTTAAGGCAAGTCAATGCAATTCTCCTCAGCACAGACAAGAGGATTCAGAGTTCAAATCATTAAACCCATATCTGGGCGCCTACTGGGTCTGTTTTAATGAGGAAAAATGCCTGAGGAAATGGGGGCCATGCTGGCTTTGATGTTCAATACATTTTGAAAACAAAAGAGGATAATTTGGGCATAAATTCAGTATTTTTACAACCCATGCATAACCCGAGGTGGAGCCTGTGGTAAGATGAGTAACTGCAGAAAGAGGATCAGTTTTCAGGTGAGATTCATATTAGTGAGGGATCAGATGTTCAAGAATGCAAGCCTACATTTGGCTCTTGGGAGTACCTGGAAGACAAACCATAGAGGCACAGCATGTAAGAAACAGGACATCTAATGTAATCCTAGGAGGAAAGAACTGAAGGATGAGAATTCGCTGAACCTCCTCCCATAGAGTTCTAAGTCCACTAGAGTAGCTAATTTGAATCACAGAATGAATTTAGAGGGGGTTTGGAAGCCCTACAAACCGAAAAGCCAGGTTTATTTTGCAGAAATATTCAAACCAACTAGTTCTGGACTGCCCAGCTTAGTCAGCAGCAGTAGCACTGGCCACGTGCCACATTGTGTATGTGCAGTTTTGAGAATCACAAGCTACACTGAATCTGTTACAGAAGCTGCAATAGCAACAGTTACTTAGCAGACTCTCTTTTCCCTTGGTTCCCAGCATCAGCCAATGGTACCAATATGCTGCATGCAGGCTTGATTTGTTTGTGTGTCAACTCAGCTGCTGCACGAATTTAATAGTGAATAAAATTTACTGAAGAAGATTGAGGACTTGGACAGGATGCTATGAATTTTTAAAGTATGGGGACACTATTTGCATGTCGCATGCTCAAGAAGCTAGATGTGAAGAATATTCCTGTTTGCATATATCTATGCTGCAATTGGAGGTGTGATTACAACTCAAGCAGACGTAAGTGCACTTGCTTAGCACTAGCTAGATTGGCTAAAAATAGCAGTCAAAACGTGGTGGCATACTTCAGCTTGGGCTAGCAACGTGAGTACATGCCCAGAGTTCCAGATGGTCTTTTATATCCTGTGGTGAAGTCCATGCTGCAGCATCTTCATTGTTATTTTAGCCTACCCAAACTCCAGTCACATCTCTGATTGCAGTGTAAACATACCCTTTGGATAAAAATGGGGAGGGAGGTGTAATTCTTGGAGCAACATACCATAAATAGTGTTATTTACATTGTCTGGTATGGATGGCTGATGGGAACTAAATACTAGGTATTGCTTTCTCATCATCGTTCATGTGACTGACTTTATACTACGCAAATCAGTAATGCTGGCCAGGAGTCTGATGGAACAAAACCTTAGCCAACATTACTGGTATGTACAGGTGGCTACTATAACATGCATAGAATAATAGAAACATATCAACAGAGCACTACAGAGTGCAAGCAGCACACAACACTTTAAAATGAGACCAAAAGCTATGTTTATTATTCCCTCTTCAATGAGCAGAGAATTATGCTTAATTAAGGTTATTGATCGGTATAGTGGGGAATAAATTGTGATGCTCTGTACCCCTTTATTCACCCATTACACACTATTATAACAATCTTTTGACACATATGCCTTGAGAGGTAATATTTGAAAACTCAAAACTCACTGGTCAATATTGTCCTGATAAAATGTGATGGCAACATTGTATAAGATTCCATTGTATGGTGTTACTAAGACATACTCCAAATCTGGGGAGTGGCTAAACCAGTTCCTCAGAGACAAAAGATAAGATGACACCTCAGACAGACCAAATGGGCCATCAAATGTTAAATGGTTATTCATTGGCAGGAAAAGGGACATAGGTGAAAAATCTACATCTTAAAAAGAAACAACTGGGGCTTCCCAGCCACATAGACTTTCTGTCTCCTGAACCCCAGTTGGAGATGCTTTTTGAAGAAGGGAAAGAACTATAGGAAGGGAGGGAAGATACCCCAAATCATTCCTCCCTTTCTTTCTGCCCATGACATCCACGGCACCTGAAGAATAATTGGACTGGGGGAGAGATCCTGACTGAAAGAAGTTCGGTCAGCAGGACTGCTGAAAAATGTGGTGAGAGAGATCTTTGCTTTGAATTCACTCTAGTTTGTTTAGTTAGGCATTAGTTATGTTTTACTTTTCTTTTTCTTGTAACCAATTCTAATTGTTATGCCTCATTACCAGAGATCCTAGAAATCCAATTGCTCCAGAGAATCTGGTCGGGCTCCTGCTGGCAACCCCGGGCAGTGGGGCTTCCACTGACAGATTTAATTTTAATTGTAGAAAAACAGTGATTTTTATGTTTTTTAAATCAGAGAATTTGGGTTTTGTTTTAATCACAGAAAACTAGGATCCCTGCTCATTAATTATATTCACTTAAAATCTACTCTTTTGTAGTTAATAAACTTGTTTTATTGTTTTATCTAAATCAGTGTGTTTGGGAAGCTCCATTTGGGAAAACAGGATTTGTCCACACCATTTTCTATTAATAAAATGATGGACTTTATAGGAGCTTATATTGTCCAGGAGAAATCTGGGCAGTACAAGACACACATTTCTGGGGAAAGTCTGGGACTGGGAATTTCCTGGTGTTGCTCTGCCATGTAACTCAAGACAATAAACTCATACAATAAAAGCAGGAGAAATTTACATGCTGGAGACTGTGTAAGAGCAGACCAGGGATGGTAGCGCTCACAGCAAAGCGGTGTAAACATTAACCCAGGTTAGAGAGCTGAGGTGACACAGCTTTCGTCAGTCCGGATTGTACCCTGGATATGACACATATAAACATAAGCAAATATGACAAATAATCTCACACCTTCTAATCAGAGTACAGCAATTATACCACAAACATAAAGCAGTTGTGGTTGAATGGGGGAGAGGGGCAATTAAATGTTTTAACACACACGCCAGTGAAAATATTTTAGAAAATGACTTTTTAATAATCTGTAGAACTGCTAAAATGGCTGTCTCCTAATGGTTTTAAAGCGTACCTTTAGTAAGAATTAACTGTAATCCCTTTGCAGAGCAGAGGAATACTTCCACGAAATCTGTGTACTTGAAACTTATTTTTCATCACATCCACTCTTTCACACATCTCAAAGGAATGAACAGCAATTGTAAACACATTTCCCTCTTCTGCAGAGCAACACAAATTCAAGGAGGTATAACTTTTGCAGGGAACAGACCAAGTACAGTGAGCCATCAGGAAGGAATAACATTACAAGGTTCAGAGCACAAAGGAGGATAAAGATTGAAAACCAAGTGCTTCCAGAACCTAAGCACTGTGAGTGTCTCAAGTTACTGCACTTCCCTGTATTATTGTACTTAGAAAACAGGAGATCTCAGCCTTTGGGCCAGATCCTGAATGATACCCTTACCCACACTGAGCAGTACAATAGTCAGGGAATAGTTCCATGGTTTCAGGATTCTATCCCTTTGAATAAAAGGAAAATAGTACACTGGTTCTGAGCCATAATTTAACTGATTGCCATGTTCATTAGCCAAACAGATTACTCACAGTCTTTCCTGTTTCCTAACGTATCGTTATATGAAAATGCATCTGCAAATATATGATTAAAGATGGCTTCATGTAGTCTGGGTAAGAAGCTAAGTGGTTCTGACATTATAAGTATGAGGATATCACAGTTTGGCCATTAATACTGAATATTACCTTCCTCCATGTGAAGACAATCCCATTTAAGACAATGAGATCAATAGCAGAGTAAGTTTGTGACCAAATGTGAATGAGGTTATAACAGTCTGGTCCTGTATGAGAAGAGAGTCTTATCAATTATAACCTTAAGAATGACCCTGCCCAAACACATAGTACATGTATGATATCTATTCCTTGACTTATTTCTTTTTTTAAGTTTTGCTTTTAGAAGAGTGAGAACACCTGGATTCAGTCCTCAGCTCTGCAAGATTCAATGTGTGACCTTGGGTAAATCATTTAACCTGACCATGCCTAGAGCGAGCTGAAAAATAGGAACATTTCCCATTCACATTTGCATGAAAACAAAAATGTTTCTTTTTCCCATTGAAAAACTGCAACATTTAAATCTTTTGAGTAGCTCTCATCATACCTCATTTTCTCCATCTGTAAAATGGAGATAATTCTGCTTATCCACCTTTGTGAAGTATTTGTTTCTGGGTGCATGTAATAATACATTCCTCTAGAGATCAAATTTCTCTTTCCTAGCAAGAGTTACGGTTTAAATCTTTGGAAGCTCCTTAATGACTAGGGATCAGATCTAGCTCCCATTGAAATCAGTGAGAACTGAATTATGTCCTGGATCTGAGTGAAGCTTTAGTCCAAAAAATCAGCAAATATTTGTGCCCTAGACAATCACCATTTCTGCCAGCACAGTAGCCTTGCACATGTATTGCAAGAAACTGCTTTATTGTCTCTGTCCCATTTCTCGAAGAAATCTATAACAGTGTCAAGGTATTTCCAGGTCCCAGATAGCTCTGAGAAGCTAAACCTAAGATCAACATATGTAAACAATGCTACAGATCTGCAAGTGCCCAGGTTGAAGAAGTAAAACGAGAAAACTTTTCCCATCTGTTCTCTATAACTTCTATCAATATTGGATACATTTATTCTATTTCTTTCTCTGTTTTATTCTGATTTAGCTTTAGGTTTTCAAAGAGCAGGTCCTTAAAAAAAAAAAATGAGAGCGAGAAAGACAGAACTGGTTTAAATAATTGAAATGACAGTACAATTCTTATTCCTGATTTAGTTTGTTTCTGTTAGATGGTGGCTTCTTCCTCCATAACCAAAAAGAATAGTCTCTATAATAACTCTGTGGACCTGATTTTGTGAGATATTGAGAGCCTTTAGTTCTCGTTGATGAGGGGGCTCAGCCTCTCATAGGATCAGACCATTAAAAAAAAAAGAGACTGACTCACCAGTGAAGATTTGTATTCAGAGTACTGCACTATAGAGGGTTAATGCACTCAGATGGCCAACCTGGGCCCAGTGAGTCAGCACTGTATGTTCTCTAGTTCCAGGCATCGTCAGATTCTGGAAGGCGGCACAGATTCATAGAAGGAAATATATTTTCCATTACACTTCCTCAAGTCATGTTGAAAGGAGTCAAGTAACAACTCAGGGTTTAAAATATGATCGATAGCTAAAAGAGAAATGGATTGTAATGGAATTACTGGCCAGGGAGTCTCCCTAACCCCACCACTCCCAATTGGCAATCGATAGAGAAGAAATGACAAACGTGTGTGGGGGGTGGCCTTTGGAAAAAGAAAATTTATTACTGGCAGTTTACTGATGAATGAAGGCATTAGAATAGCAGCTGTAGAGTATAAGGGGTTAGAAAGTGAAAAGCTAAGTGTTGCCTTAGAGCACCAGGAAATGGAGCCAGCATTGAAAGCCATCAAACTGCCTTTCCATTTAAAAATGCAGAGCACAATGAGGTGCTTTGATAGCCAGTTTCAAAAGCCCCCAAATGTTAAGTGCTTCCTGCAAGCATCCTTGAAATAAGTTTAGCTACCACAGTGGAAGGTAGTAGTTACTGGGAAAGAGAAAGGAGTTTGGAGGGCAATACTGCATGCTGGAATTAGGGCTATGATAAGAAGCATGGGATTATTACTTAGAACATAGGGAAGAGCTAGAAGGAACCAGGATGGATGGTAATGGATAATCCAGAAACAGCTGTTTCTCTTCCTCATTTTTTTTTTAAACAGCCACAGGAGACCTCTTTCCACCCTGAGCTCAGTTATTCTTCAACTCCAACTTCTCAACATAACTTTGGCTTTCACAAGTAATCTGTTGGACAGATTAGGAAACCTGTGCTGAATTCCCCAGCCTGCAGCGCTTAGCTTAGATGTAGAGGAGGCTTGCCCCAAGACTAAACATATGTAATGTTAACACAATTTTCCTTTACCATCTTGTATATGGTCATAAACTTAAATTATGTACCATATTGTGTGGGGGATAAGCCCAAACAGGAACTGCAGCTCTGAAAACTCCTGAAATTTGAGAAAATTTGGATTCTGATGCAAATCTGGATATGGCCCTTTTTGACTATGTATAACATGGTCACTTAATGTAAAGGTACAATTGCATTTTCGGGGGGGGGGAGGGCGATCTGATTAAGAGACACAGTTGTAGTTTACTTGCATTTTACTTTCATAACTCCTGCAGATGAAATCACAATGCGGTGTAGGTAAAGAGACTGACTCACATCTACTGTAAAGGTAAACAAATTCTTGGGAGCATTTTGTCATGTTTTCCATTTGAAGTGTGAGCTATGGAAACTCAAAGTTATAACATTATTGTTTTGTCATATATTAATTTGCTATCATGTTTTTTGGGGACAAACTTCTCAAGTTTGAGGGTTTTTTTCCTTCTTTTCCCGATATCCAGAAAATATGCACACATTTGAATTATGACTTTCCTACAGGAACTAACAGCTGTATGTGCAAATCATGCATATAAATCAATTACCAAGGCCTATGTACTATAAATGCACCCATTAATTAAGCAATGTCAGATGCTATGAACCATGAAGTTCATTACATCTTTAGCATTCAAACCAAGGATTATTTGAAGAAGCAATACTACGTTTACCTAATAGTTAATGAAATTAAGTCGGGTTGTTGCCAACATTCTTATTTTATGCCTAATTCAGTGTTTAAATGTTTATGAATAAAACACTAACTGCTGAAAGCAGAAATGTTGAAATGTAATTACTGGTAAGTTATAATGCACTTGAGGACTCATTATACCAGACTTGGGAGTTTTAAGATCACCAGTGTAACACTCTCCAAAAACACAGAATTTTTATGGGCTAAAGGCTGGAAAGACATAAATGCTGTTGAATTTGTCCTGGCTCAGTGGAAATTTTGATGATTGTGGTAGTATGATTTATGAGTATAACATTTTCCACTCATTACGTGGTTACATTGCAGCATTGTGACATGATTTGCATACGAGAATAATCCCTGCAAATTAACTTCTGATGAGTGCTACATCTGCCTGGATAAAGAAGCTCCTATCTTAAAACCAATCCAGCTGCTACCACAAAGGACTTACTTGGAAAAAAGAGGATCTGCCATTTCATCATTTGTTTTCTGTACCAATAATCTGCATTTTTAATAATATAGAGTTAAATACATACTGGATACATGTCAGTATAAGTTACGTTGTCAGGGGTCATTTTGACAGTAAATGGGCATTCGAAGTTGTATTATGAATATCTATGGCACATACTACATCTAGCTCAGCTTATCTACAGATAAATATTATCAAAAACTCTTCAGATCTAGAATAACTCAGGAATTCGTTAATATTCAGGATGATTCTTATTCAGATGAATAGTCAAATATAAAACAAGACATTACTTTCAAAAAAGGAAATACTGTATAGTGGGATAGGTGAACAAAGAACTTATTAATTTGGGGATAAACCTTCACAGATGCTGAGCATCTGCATCTCTCTTTGACTTCAAGTGGAAGCTTAGCATTTCCCAGCATCAGGCACTTAGTCTGGATATCAGTTCAGATTTCTCTACAACCTGATTTTGCCGACAAAGACCACAAGAGCAATTTCCTTCCTGACTCTGGATATTGTGAGTTGTACTTCTGATCTTAACCAAAGCCAGGGCATTGAGGGGCATGTGTAAAGCAAACAAGGTAAACCAAAAACTTTTTCAAGACTTAACTAGGGTACAGGTTTAGTTTTGCTTGAGTTTTGGTTAAAAAAAAAAAAGAAAAGAATAAAAACAAACAAAAAAAACCCATCTCAGTTCTATTTTATTGGAAATGTTTCAGGAAGGGTTTCCCCCAGCCCACCCCCTCTGTTTTCTGTGGGGGAGGGGAGAGTCATGGGGGTTGGTCTCCTTCCTTTGAAGCATTAGAGATGGCCATGGCTGGAGATGGGACTTTCGGCGTGGTGGGCCAGAGCTGTGAGGTGTCACTGATCACTCTTTCAGGGGCTTGGCTGGCTGGTTCTTGCTCACATGTTCAGGGTCTATCTGATTGCCATGTGTGGGATCAGGAAGGAATTCTCCTGCTGCTCAGTGACCTTGAAGGGGTTTTGTCTTCCTATGCCATGTGAGGGTTCAGGTCATTTGCCAGGATTATTGGGATATATTTCACTTAATCATTTCTCTGCTATTGCAGGGGCCTCAGTCCCTCCTATTCTCTTCTTATGGGACAAATCATGGACTGTAATACTTTAGTCTAATTTCAGTTGCTGGTTTTAGTGTGTGGGTGCTGGTGGCCTGTGATATACAGGAGGTCAAACCAATTGATCGGGTGGTCCCTTCCGGTCTTAAACTCTATCACTATTTCTAGTAACAAATTTGAAAGGTCAGGAGCAGTTACTGTGTGGACTTAAAACCCCGTCCTCTTCCCTACCCCTTGTATTCACCTAAATTTCTGTTGCCCATTTGCTTCCGTTGCAACAGCGCACACCCTGCTGTACTCCCAGAGTTCTTAGCAATTTAATTAAAATTTTAAAGATGTGACTACATCAGCAGCACTGTAAGGAATTTCACTATGAATACAAGAGGACATTTTGGCCCCATTGAACTCAATGACAAAACTCTCATTGACTTTCATGGGGACAGGATTTCATCCTTGGTGGTGACTGGAGGCTATGTGTTCTCTCTCTGCATTTGCTAAGGCTTAAATATTTAGAAATGTGAGAATGTTGTCTAGAAACTCCAGTCTAAGCTGATAAAAATGTAGTAATTTTTTTTTAAAGCAATAAGATTGTGAAGAAAAAATAGAAAAGAAACAATGGGGTGCTGGAGCAATTTTTGTAGTGGGGGTGCTGAGAGCCATTGAATAAAACTGTAATATGGATATGATGGAACCCACTTAAAGCCAGGGGGTGTGGCGGCACCCTCAGCACCCTTAGTTCCAGCATCTATGAGGAACAAAAACCTTTGTGTAGAATTCCAAAGAGAAGAAAATGTCAGCTGGCAAGTTTAAAAGAGCTAATAGGTGCTACATTAGGGTAGCACAAAGCCAAGAAGATACAATGAGTTTCAGAAAATGGTTAGCAAAATATCTATGGGGAAGTGTGAATATGCTACATTGTCAGTGCTAAATTACAAAACCATCTTCTGTGCCCATACTCAGGCTGAATAGTCCTGTTGGGAGTGAATACTGCTATTGGGAGTGAGGAAGGGGAGCAGAATCTAAGCTATCCTTGCCAAATCTGCTGAAGGCCTCAACATTCCCAATTTGCAGCAAATCCCAGTGCAGCAAAATCATTTATTCATGTACCTAACTTCAAGTGAGTGCTTAGTTGATTGGAAGATAGATTTTCCATCCTGGAACAACAACAACATGTAAATCTTGATGAAAGGCCAAACTTTCAAAGTTTTCCATGAAATAAAATTTTAAAAAAAAGTGTCTGGTCAATCAAAATGTTTTGTTTTGATTTTTGATCTTTTTAATTTATTTTATAAAAATGTGCAAGACAAACAGGTGTTTTAAAATGAAAAGTTAAAATTTCTCATGTCAAGTACACCTCTACCCCGATATAATGTGACCCGACATAACACGAATTCGGATATAATGCAGTAAAGCAATGCTCCGGGGGGAGCAGGGCTATGCACTCCGTCGGATCAAAGCAAGTTCAATATAACGCGGTTTCACCTATAACACGGTAAGTTTTTTTGGCTCCCGAGGACACCATTATATTGGGGTAGAGGTGTATTACTTTTCCCAAGTTTTTCTAGATTTAAAAAAAATGAAATTTCATCAAAAATCCATAAGATTTGAAACAACAGGGCATGTCAAACTAGCATTTGCTGCCATGGGGGGGGGAAAGTTTCAATAAATTGTTGCCTACCAACTGTAGTGCTTAAATCTATTCTTCTTCATCTTAACTGCTTTGCTGAATCAGGGCCTATGAGATTGGTAACCAGTGAGGAGGAGCTGAATTCTTAACCTTGTCAACACTCCTAAGCAATGGAAAAACAAAACAAAACCCTAGACATTCATTTTAAGAAACTTCTTAATCCTGTACATAGACATTTCTGACACCAAGAACTATACTACTAAGCAGCGAGATTATAATAGGCTTGTTGTGGCGAAAGGCAATTGGGCTGTAAAAAAAACCAAGCTGAGGCCCTCAGAGGGGTACTCTGATGACGGGCCCATTTCTACAATCCTTACTCACACTGAGGTTTACGTACTCATGCAAGTAGCCTCTGAGCTCCAGGGAGCTCAGTTTGCAGTTTGAGGTTTAAAGCGATCCCATTGTTTAGCTGTAAATTTCTTCTTGTCAGAGAATTAATTGGTAATCACATTTCAAGATAATCAGGGCTAAATTTCTGAAAAGGGGGGAGGGATAGCTCAGTGGTTTGAGCATTAGCCTGCTAAACCCAGGGTTGTGAGTTCAATCCTTCAGGGGGCCACTTAGGGATCTAGGACAAAATCAGTACTTGGTCCAGCTAGTGAAGGCAGCAGGCTGGACTCAATGACCTTTCAAGGTCCCTTCCAGTTCTAGGAGTTAGGATATCTCCATTTATTTATTAAGATTTTTCCACTGGTACTACACAGAGGACAAAATCATTTGCAGATAGATCACACTCCAAATGCAACTATGTTTTTATTGTGTTCTACCCAATTTGACAGGCAACATGCAAATGTAACCCCCCCACACCATGAAACAGTTCATAGTGTATGTATTCTCAAGCAATTAACAGGATAAACACTTGTACAACAACAGCTTTTTCTATGTTTTACATTTGCAGGTTCAGAGCTCCCTGCTTGACTGGTCCCTCTCTTCACCACACACACACACCTTTCTGAAATGATGGCAGGGGAGGGGGGAACTAGGGTAGTGACACCTATTGTTTCAAGTTAGAGGAAGATATCTTGTGTTTCTTTTGGCAGCAGTAGTTACTCTCCATCTTCCCTTTAAAAGGGGATAATACAAGGTAGCGTGCAGTCTTATGGGAGCGGTGAAAAGGTAACATCTACGTTAAGCATCAGGTGCTCATTTTAACTAGTAATTTGTAAAGTCCAAATGTTGGAGTGCTTATTTAAACCTCTTGAATATGCACAGACAGATAATCCCATGAAAAGAGGATGAGATTGGACCCAACTGGAAGAAAAAAGCATTAGCAAATACCATAAGAATGCCCTTTGATGTGGGCACACTGAAAAAATGAAGACAGACCCATGTATAGAATTAAGTGGCAGGCCACAACTTTTATTAAACTTTAAAACACTATCTTCCCATCATCCATACTCTTCTATACCAAGCATTTAATTGTTTCCAGTGTATGTGTTTACAGAGCTCCTTACCATAGAACCCATATTTCAGGGTAGGCTTTCCTCAGCCTATCCCCCAGGACTTAGCTCTCTGAGGCCTAGCACCGTTCCCCCCTCTCGCCCTGTTACCAAAAATCCCAGGTCTTTTACCAATGGGACCCATTCATTTTATTCTCTTAACCACACTGGAAACTAGCCACAAGTCGCCACAAGTAAACACCACCACCCCCCTAAGCTACTAAATGCATTCCTACTTAATAAATTGTGGCTTGATGGTTCTGCAAGGAAGGCAAAAAACCTCCCTGGTCTTCCACCAATTAGCCCATGGGAGCAAAAATTTCTTCCTGCCCCTCTAAAGAGGCTATTGGCTAGATCCACAGCATCTGTCAGTCCAGGTTCCCATTCCAAGTTCGGGTGGGCTGCTGGAATAGAGCCAAAAGAGGCTCCACATGGTCCCTGTACTTAGCTGTCTTGGGAGCTGGGGAGCTGACCAATTAGCACCCCTCTCCCCCAATTGGCAAATGGGTGCCAGACTCCCACAGGGAGAAGCTACCTATGTTGTTTGGTGAGTGTCTCCCTACCTTGCCACTGGGACGGTCCTCCTTTCACCTCTTGCCGCATCAAGTTCCCCGACCCATTAATGCAGGTTGGTAGCATTTCATGTGGTATTTTAGCACTTCCACTTCCCAGCTGAAAAAAGAATGAAGGGCAGAGGTGCACATGTGACATGCCAGGGTACAATCCTGATGTGAGTGAATGTGTCACCCCGTCCTGTAACCTTGGGTGCCTTGCAATGCCTTGCCACTGTAGCCTCTAATCTGGGTTGTGCTTAGCATGTTGGTCACTCCCAGATGCTTGTGTGTACTACAGTCTACCAACCACACCTTGGCTCTCACCAGCTTTGATTACTACTACAGGGTGACCCCAACACACTTCCAATTAGGGTGGGCCTGAGTGGTCCGTGGCTCACCCATTTTGTATCCAGGCCCACCCCTCAGCCCCGGCTCTGCTCTGGCCCAAGCACTTGCTCTGCTCCACCCATCTGCCTGGCGCACCTGCCAGGGAGCGGGGTCGGGACGTGGGGGTTTGCCCCGCTCTGCCTACCTGCCTGGTGTTCCTGCCGGGGCCGGGTGGGTTGAGCGGGGCAAGCACCCATGCTCCCATTCTGGTCCCTGGCAGGAGCGCCAGGCAGGCGGAGGTGCGGGAGCTCCCATTTTTCTGGCATCCGAGAGAGCAAGTGAGCGGGTGGCTGGCGGTGGTAGAGGAGATCTTCTAAAAAGGTAGGCCCGCTGCCTGGGGGAGCCGGGCCCAGCGTGGGGCAGTGGGACCTGGAAGGGAGCCATGTGCCTGGAAAGCAGTGTCTCCTCCTGAAACTGGGTGCATGCCCGGGGGAGTCCCTGGGCAGTGGGTCCATCCATCACCCCCCACAAGGCTGGCTGCAGGGGCTGGAAGGAGGTAGGCCCCCCATCCCTCTTGACCTCCCAGTCCCCCCGAAGTCAGGACCCACCCAAATATCCCATGCTGGCTACGCCACTGCTCCCAATGCCAGACTTTCCCCCAGAAATGTATATCCTGCACTGTTCAGCCCTCCCAGACACTCCAGAAATATTAATTTTTTTATTCCTTTAAGGGAACAATATGTACCAGCTTATGATAAATGAAGTTACCCAGACACTAACTTACGTGAAACAATAAGAACAAGATTATTAGCTACAAAGAGATAGACTTTAAGTGAGTTCAAGCCAGGGTTACAAGAAAAATGAAGATGAAATGCATTCTAGTGCCTAACTATATTAGATTTAAAGCAAAAGTTTCTCACCACATGCTTCCAACAGCATTACTAATTAAACTTGCAGGTCAGGACCCCTCACCCTGAGTCCAACAGCTGCTTCTTTTGTCTTCTCAGGTGCAAAGAGTGAGAGGAAGTGGGTCTTAGTGTTTGCACCTCCTGTTTATAGTTTCAGTCCCTCTCTTGGAAAGCACTTCCAGTTGAGAACTAGACAAAAAAGAGTCTGTGTGGAAGGATGTTCCCTGCTAGGTTTTTTCACCTGTGTGAACTACCTGTATTTTTTTCCTTTCCCCTTTCTGGTTGATGACTTTACTGCTTTAATGAAAATGTAGGCCTTGTCTACACTGCCACTTTACAGTGCTGCAACTTTCTCGCTCAGGGATGTGCCCCGCCCTAGCACTGCAAGTTTCAGCGCTGTAAAGTGGCAGTGTAGACAGTGAACCAGCACTGGGAGCCATGCTCCCAGCTCTGGTAGCTACTCTCCTCATGGAGGTGGGTTTTTTAACAGCGCTGGAAGAACTATCTCCCAGCCCTGGTGCCATGACTACACAGCCACATTAAAGTGCTTTAACGTGCTTTAACGTTGCTAGTGAACACATACCCTAAGACAGGCATACACTCTTTTGTTCAAGACAGGTCTGTTTGACCAGTTTGGTGAAATGTGAGTCAGAACATGTATTTTTAATAGTGTATAGGGGAAATTTATAACTTTACCCATAAAGATACCCCACACCTTTTACCACGATACAACTTGCTGATCAGAAAGTTATAAGTTTTCAAATGATACCTCACAAGGCATGCTTTGTACAAAGATTACAACAATAGTGTTTAGGGCATGAATACACAGGTGCATTCCATCACAGCATGAAAATATGTTATTTAATTTCTGATAATTATTCTACAACATTTACAAATCTTTTGAAAGGTTTGTTTTGGGATTATTTCATTTTAGATTTTATCTAAATTGGTTCACTCATCCTTAAATCTAACCAGATGATAGTAAGACATTACTTGTAAATGTTTAAATTAGTCCCTGAACTAGGAAAAAAATAAACATATTAAGAGCCTAATTCTGCAAGGTGTGGGCAGACCATTAAGATTAGACCATTATTATTTGGAATTATTTTCCAGTTTAGGCCTACAGTTTCAAGAGAGTTACCAATGATTTTAGTTGTCTCAGATTTTGGATGCCCAACCTAACACACCTTAATTTCTGGGGCAAAAAAATAGACTCCTATAAGGTCTTTCAAGTTGGGCACCCAAAAAATGAGGCCCTCAAAATCACCAGTCACATTTGTAAATGTAGGCCATGATTTTCTTACAGTAGTATGCTATGTAGTTTATCTTGCTTTTGAATCTAACGAACGTTATAAGACTTATCACTTAAAAACACACACACACACACTTTTGCCACTGTAAATTGCAGGAAAATGTTTATTTCACGTAGTTGCTTTAGAAGCCAGACAAATCCGTTATAAAATAAATGGAAGCTTAAATTAAAATAAAATAAAAAAAATCTTTGGAATATTAAGTCTTTTAGTAGTTGATATCCCTCACAAGTGCAATTAAGGGCCTAATTTGAAGGCCATTGAAGTAAATTGAAATACTCCCTTTGGTTTCAAACTCGATTGGTAGTCTTTGTCTTATTCCTGAGACATAAGTGTTCATGACACAAAACCACCACCACCACATTTGGCAGTAACTGGCAGTCTCAATAGAGCAGTCAAGGATTAAATGGAGGGAGAGAATGCACAGTCATCTCACCTTTAAAGGAACTTCCACATTGGCAGAGGAAAGCTTACAAGGAAAATCAAAACAAAACATAAGTCTGTCAAGAATGGTGTGTTCTAGATATCCCTGCTCTCTCCTTACATTGACTAGGGATGGAAGAATGGATTCACTTAAAACAACCAACCCAAGACTCTTGTCCAGAACTTAAACCAAGCTGAAAATTATTATTTTTTTAAATGTTTGAAAATGGAAAACAAATGTATTCACCGCTGCACTTTCTGGTTTCTGTTGGGACCAAAAGTGGACATGTACTCATGCTCTGGCATTCCCTGTCCAGTTTTACAGACTTGGGAGGATTGGATAACTCAAATACGATTCAGATGAGTGTCCAAACATTCAGGAGCTTATCCAAACTAAGCTTCTCTTTTATTCAGTGGGGGCAATTAACAATCATGTTTACCTTAATAGTACACTGCAGGCCATATCTTACTCATCTTAATGGCATGATTAGTTTAACCTAGGTCATTGGGCCTACTTGCATGAGTGAGAAGAGCAGGATTTAGCCCTACATTAGTGCCTGTATTGTCACAGTTTTAAAAACATTCTGTTTACTATTTCTTTCAAATTTTCATTTCAATTTGGCCGTGACAATATCAGCACTGCCATAACATACATAGGGTGAAATTCTGGTCCACCAAAACCAATGAAAAGACTCCCACTGACTTCAATGGGGGCACTATTTCATCCATACTGTCTAGAATCCTTTCAGTGCATTGCAATGTGCAAATTGCAGTCCTGGTGAGAGTCAACTTTTGTTTAAGCTACTAGATCTTGAAGTCAACAGGAGTTTACCTGATTAAAGACTGAGTAACAACCAAGGGCCCAGTTAATCCCTGACCATTGTTTTTTTCTGTGGGAGGCAGAAAGAGAGAGCAAGTCTCTGCAAAGTTTTCCTGGTGGAGATTTCTCTTGAATTGTTGTGCTGGGGAATGGGAAGTGAAGTCTGTTCCCTGTGGAATAAGTTGTGGAGCTGGCTCACTTATTCTGGTTTTTTTCCCCAGGATATGCATGAAGACCAGGGCTATTTATGCAGAAGTTCTGTGCCTCCAACCCAGCTTTGTGTTCTTGGCAGACCTTCAATTCCAGTCTCTCATAGAAAGGTGATGTTGCTAGGGGTCACTGAGTGGTTACAGGCCACACTGTATCAAAAAGGGATCCCCAATGTGCATGGCAGAGAGGTCTTGGAAAGTTAGAGGAGTTGGACAAAGGTACAGAAATATTTTCCAAAAAACCCCATTCCTTCCCTCTCCCCCCAAAAGCCACACTTTGTTAAAAACAAGTATCAGGTATATAGGCAGAGGCTGTCAATTTTCCTAGGTATCTCTGAGCGGCCGCTGTGTGGGATAACATATGTCATGGTTCTTAGGCCCCACCTTCTCCACTTTGCCCCTCCTCCTTAGGCCAAACCACTCCCTGTCCTGTTCCTACTCAGATCCTGAGCATCATGGAGTGCTCTCTACAAGGTCCAGGACATGGATGGGATGTGGGTAACTGACTCATCTTAGAAGGTCTTAAATTGGGAGAGAACATTTTTAACAATTAAAACAAAAATCTACAGTATGTTGCTGTTTTTAGGTTACAGATGTAAAAGTCAACAGAATATAACCAGTTTCAGAATTATTTTGGGGGGACGTCCTCTTGTTTCTTTTATTTTTACGTTATATCTTATAGGCTGTGGGTAGTTGACTCATCTTTCTGAGAGAGGTCTACATTTGGGCAAGAAACACAGGGGAGACAGGCAGGACCTCAGTTAGGAATTCAGGATATGGCCCATAGTTAACTTGTTCTGTACAAAACTCACTTCTGCATAGAGTGGGGGTGGGGGTGGGGGGGTCTCTACTGCAACTGATCGATTAACAGGGACAACCTGAATATGAGAAGCTTGAGTCCGCACAATTTGTGGCTTTTCTGGAAAGACTGTAGTAACAAAAAAGCATAACAATTTAACAGAAATACTTATCACACTATGTCATGAAAAGCCTCATTAGTTTTTCTTTGATAATTAGCTATAACTGTGTTAAAATTATTAGCTAAAATGAAACAAAGGGACTTTTCAAAGAGAACCAGCATGAATACTTCTAGTGAGTAAATTAAATTGAAAAAGCCTTGATTAAGCAATATACACCTAATTTCACATAAAAGTGCTGATTTCTCCCTGAAGATTAACTGTGAACTCCATTAATGTGAGGAAAGTTTGATATGAATATCAATTAAAGCACCAAAAAGTATATTCATATACTATAATAGGGAAGGTTTGAACAAAAATCTTGCACAAACACAATGCAGTTTGCAGTTAAGGGTGTAGCTATGTCTTTATAACACCTTCAGGTGCCTAGTGCAACACGTGAAGTCACACAATGTTTGGAACACCTGCCTTGCACAGGGCTAAGGCATGTCTATGGAATACTGATGTGGAGTCAGTTGAAGCACAAGAGGATGACAGTATTAAGTCATAATGGTGGCCTGATTCTTCATGACCATGCACATTGTATAGTCATTTCTACCTGTGCAAAATGGATGCAAAATACTACAGAATCAGTATTCACCACTCACATTAGTAGTTGTATTATACACTAGTTGTGCACTCATTTAACAAGTGTGTAAATAAGTACACAAGGGGCAAAACTGTGGAGAATCTGGTCCATCTGACTCCAGGAGCACTGGAGGGCAGAGGAGGTGCATGCTTAGCCACAGGTCTTACTGTAGCTGGGCCAGATCTTCAGTTGTTGCCAACTGGCACAGCTCTATTGACTTCCCAGGTTTGGTCCCTGGAATTCACAACTGCATTACTCCAATTTTATGTCAGCGTCGAATAAAACTGGAGGTAACAATAGTGAATCAATCCATATAGTGTACCCTTCTACCACTGCTGCCCTGATAGGTGCTAGCTGGTACACAGAGAGGAGCACATCTTCCAGGGAGTTAGACATCCTCCTGTGGTTTCCAGTGCAGCCAGAAGTACTGGTTGTCCCTCCCTCCTGAACTCCTTATTCAGGTAAACCTACACTGCTTTCCATGGGACATTTGGCTGAGTAAGGAGTGGCGAGGATCCATCATAGATCTTACATTATAACAATGCATATGATTAACATGTGTTTCTGCCATGCACTGTTCCATGCAGAAGAAAAATGCACGCAAGTCCAACACATCCCTTAATATTTATACTTAGCTCATTATTTCATGGACCACTGGAGCCACGATATTTTATTCTGGGAATTAGTATCAAGAATACATTTTAAAAGCTCTTTTGGGTTTATTACTTAATTTTTCATATTGTGATAGCAACTAGAGAGCCCCATTGCATTAGGAGCTATATTCAAAACATAGAACCAAAAAATGATATCTGTCACAACCCAGCCCAGTCTTCCACTCTGGATGGACCAGGTTCAGAGAATTGCTGTCATATGGTTTGGATTTTTTGCATGCTGTGTAGACATAGCCTCAGGTCCACACCTGAAGTGCTGACCCCATGTCTGAAACCCCTCTTGGCAGTGGGACCCTGCAATCTGGCTGCCTACACCCTAAAACCTGTGCCCCGACCCTCTTGAGCCCCCCACTTGCCTAGACATGATCTCCCCCAGAATTCACCTAGCTGTGGGAGCTCTGGTTTCTCCAGTTACATTGCAGGGGTCATGTGGTAGTGAAGCAAGGAGGCACAGGCTTTGCAAAAGAAGTTGTTTTTCATTGTTTTTTAAAGTAAAGTACAAGAGTTACAAATCTATGGAAAACAACAAACTCCTGAATGCTCCCTGAATCTGATGTGTCTTCCGGTTCTGATGATGAAATAGCACTTCTTGCTGGGAGAGCCACACCTTTTAAAACAGTCTGTCCTTCTTTGGTCAGGAGAATAACAGTTCCCCCATCCATGTGTTTAGTTGGGGGGTGGGGGAATTTCAGCCCATCCCACAAACACACAAACACACGTTTTCTGTGAAGAGATAACCCATTCAGAGGGAGAGGCCCTGCTGGTAGAAACCCCATTGTTCAAGCAGGTAAAGAGTCTTTCAGTACTTATGGCTCCTTGGTTATTCTGTCAAACCTTTCCAGTGCTTGCTACATGGGAGGTTCCCGCTACCAAATGAATGTTTTAATTTACAATGACTGTTACACAAGTACAAATAGAATTCATAACTGACAGACATATGCCCCCAAACTCCCAGTCACAACACACCAAACCAACTCTCTCCATTTGCTGCTTCTGGCACCTGGGGGCAGCCACACTACTGAGGATTCCCTACAAGGAATATTACCAGACAAGGCACAGTAAGTGGGGACCCATACAGGGAGGGGGAAAGGGAGAGGAGGTACCTATGTTAGGATCCATGATTTCACAGGAATATAAAGAAATCCTTTAATTTGTTATTTTTATTTAGAAAAAAAAAAAAAAGTCAGATCAAGAGGAATTAACTGAGATTAGGGAGTAAGACCCAGAATCTCAAAGGGATTTAGGCATCTAACTCCCGTTGATTCCAGTTGGAGTTAGACACCGAAATATCTTTGAGAACCTGGGCCTAAGCCTATAAAACACAACGTAAAAATAAAAGAAACAAGGGGACCTCCCCCCAAAATAATTCTGAAACTGGTTATATTCTGCTGACTTTTACATCTGTAACCTAAAAACAGCAACATACTGTAGATTTTTGTTTTAATTGTTAAAAATGTTCTTTCCCAATTTAAGACCTTCTATTCCAAGTTTGAGCCTGGAGCAAATTTTTACAGTGGAGTTGTAAACCCATGAAAATGGAGGTTTATAATGGAAACACTGGCACAACCCTAACTAATGGTGCTATGCTAATGGGTGCTGCTATAATAATAAAAATAGAGATTTTATGCCGGGCACAGTGGTGTACACCACCCAGAAAAAGAAGGGAATACAGGTGAAGAATCAGTAACACTGGGTTTCTTAAATAAAAGAAATACAGCAGGTCCTGTGTTGTAAAGAATATAAATAAATACTTGGCCAGAATAGTGCACAAATACAGAATATGAACCATTCTTTGCGAAAATGATGGGTTATTAAGGTATGGAATTTAATATCATTGTCAATCTATAAAACTTTTACAACCTAGTCCTATTTGCACAGAGATTACATCCCCAAAGCTCAGTGCCAAAGACACATGTTAATAAGCTCACAACTTTTAATTAAGCAATATGTATAAGTAGATTCCCATTAAGCTGTGATTTGTGGGCTAGTTCATTACAGTGGGTTCCAGCCACCAGACACATATTCAATACAAATCAAGCAGCCTGCATATTATCCAGCTTAATGTGAGCCTACTTGTGATATTTTATCACCAGTTCAGATTGGTGGTTCAGAGAACTATATTTTCTCTAAGATTGGGGGCAGCAACCAGAACCTTATAATGACCCCATGTCGCTTGCTTAATGAAGCTATCCATCTGCATTGTTTTCTTGTAATTGGTAATTATTCATATAGTTAGTCATAATTCGATAATAAACTTTTTATACACAGCACAGAGTCCAGACATATTCCCTTTAATTTGAATTAGCTAATAAAATGAATAAAAAAGTAAATATGGATTTCAAAGACATGGAATAATAAAATTAAATAATAGGTTTCACCCCCAGGGGATTGGTGACAATATCTGCTAGCCCTTTGAAATGAATAAACCTAATTTGGATTCCTAAATAATCTTGAAATCCGGCCATCACTTTGTGCCATTGGCTGTTAAGTGGAACTTTTTTAGCCTCCTTAAAAACTGCTGACAGAATATGGTGCACTCAGACAAAACATTCCCATTGATGTCACTGGAAGTGAAGACCATGCAAAGACTGAAGCCCCAGTCTTGAGAGCCATATGGGAATGCTGCTGTACCTACCGTTGTTTTCAGTCCAGGATTTGGGCTTGAGCAAGGACTTTCATTCAAAGGGTCCATACCCTAAAGTCTGGGAAAAGTTCTAGAAAAACCCTAACAACCACTGCTTGGAATTATAGCTTCCGTCCTAATAATGATGTATCAATCTTAACAGAAATGTCATACTTAAAAAGCATGCTTTGCTAATAATGAACCAGTTAGTAACACCATTTTTTCCTGAGGTTTTTAGCACCCTCCTACTGCTTTATCCGAATATAGTAAGTGATACATTTTATAAATGGAGGGCACATCTCTCCACCAGTTTCTCTCCTCACTTATAAAAATGAACAAATTAAAACTATCATACCCCTTCATTTTAAAAAAAGATTTTAAATCATTTAATCATTTTCATCACATTTAATCAAGTGTTTTAATCATCATCAGCCTTCCCAATCTTCCACTATTTTAAATGAATACTCAGACCATCAAAGCATCACCAGGAAACCAGAATTTGCCATATTGCACCAAATTATTGGTCCACCAAATTTAGTATCTTGCTACCAGCAGTGACTTATACACATTTTATGAAACTTAAGAGTGGGAATGGCGTTCCCTACAAGGGTATTTTTTGGGTTGGCAAAAAAGGAATGAGCTCATGCAGAAGGAATCTTGAGCCACAAATCAAAAAAGCAAGGAGTAGGGAACGGTCATAATTAGCTGTGGCTTTAAATGTAATAAGAACAAAATTTTAAATCAATATGATGAGCTGCTTGTAGCCAATTAGAAGACCTATATATGGGATCATCCTTGTGTCAATTAGGCTTGTCTCATAAATAGAGCCTTAAAGCAGCATTCCATAGTTCATGAATTGATTTTGCTGGAAGGCCAGTGAAAACTGAACTGCAGTAATCTAGACAGTAGTAACAAAGGAGGGCATCCGCGAGAACTACACGTCCACCTTCTGCAAATGATGCGTTCAAATGGGCTTCATTCACCATTTCATTACTCCATGATCATACCAATAGAATTATTTCATAGCACAGGCCTAAGACTGCAGCAACTCAAGCCTAGTGCTCCTACATTGCACAGAACACAGGGCAAACTGCACCCCACCTGACATGTTTGATATGCATCACCACTGAACTCCAGCATTCCATCTTGGGCATGTGCTCAGAATACATGGCGTTCTACAAATCACAAAGCTACATGAGCTGCCAGCAGCTGAGGAGTTAAAATCAGGCTCCTGCGGCCTGTCGAGAAAGCTTGGAGTCAAGAAAAAACACCCAGACGTTTAACTGTTGAGACGGGAACAACATTACAGCCATTAAAATCAAATGTCAAAGGAGGAATGGTGCCTATCAACTTTTAGAAACCAAAAGTGATAGTGCAGCATTAGCACACAAATGGTTTGCACTATCGAATTAACTTCTAATAAGGGCCATATCAGTTTTGAATTTGCACCACCGAGTCTCTGGATGAGGAAAAAAGGATCTGTTTCATCCCCATAGCAATGAGAAAAGAAATCCAAACTATTACAATTTTGGCCTAATTACCAAGACAAACTGAGGGGCTACTGCGGAAAGTAAGGGGCATGGCCACTCGGCTGCTTACTCATGCAGATCCAGTGTTTACAGAAGTATTCAGAGAAGATGTATGCTGGAGTTTCAACCCCTATTTCTGCACAGGGCTAGAACAGAAGCTGTGAAGGGCTTCAGAGCTGCCACTCACCTACATTTGCATCAGGCTTGAATTGTATCCCCAAACACAGTCCTTGTGTAGTTCCCCATCCAAAGCACATTCGGCGTCAGGTTGGATGCCGGTAAAATGTCATCCTCAGAACAGACAAAAGGAATCATGTGGAAATAACAGCAGCAAAATCTCTTCAGCAGAAGAATTTAAAATATAAAATGCACTGAGTTTTTTTTTTAATTTTCTTTATATGTTCTTACTTGTCTTGCTCTCACATATATGAGCTGAGGTGAGTTAAAGGATGAAGAGGTGAATGTTACAAATACAAAAGGCATACAACAAAGGAACTTAGAATTTCAAATGGGGCGACTCACGTGCTTAAAGTTAGGCACGTGTTTAACTACCTACCTGAACAGAGGCCTAGGGGGTGGGAAATACAGACTGTTACAGCCCAGACTGAATCCCCTTGGTAGAAAGTCACCAGTCTGCTGTATTGGAGTCAATCACTGGATCCCACATGGCCCCAAGACAACTGGGTCTGCACCATGTACAGACACTGCTTCTAGTTTTGGCCTCGTAGGCACACTTCTGGGGTACAGACTCCTTGTTTGGAACCCCTCCTTGGGATGCTGAATTCCACAGTACAACTGCCCTAGGCCTTGAAACCAGGGCTGAACCTCCCAAGTCTCCACAGTCAGTTATGCACCCCCATCTCCAGAGCTCCACCTCCGTGAGCACTCCGGTTTATAGTTAACTCTTCAGGGACATGTGGCAGGTAAAGTAAGGAAAACAGGATTTGCAAAGGAATCTCTTAAACACAAACACACTTTACTGTTAGCACAAGAGCATTGAAGGTCTAGGCAAAAAAACCCAAACACACCTGAATGCAATCCCATTTTAGACTGATTTTACCCATCCATTTGCATCCAAGGTATATCCTTGCTCAGGCTAGGTGGAGACTTTCTCATCTCCCCTGCAGCAAGTCCTTCTTGCTGCTAGCAGTGGTTGGCTTCTTACACAAAGAAGCCCCCAGCTTAAAAAATACAGTCCCGACCATGAGTCCCCACATAAAACCTCATGCCCTAGTTATGCAGGGTTCACATGCAAAACACTTGTTGTTCCCTGGTGGGTGGGCCAGTAGATAAGAGTCATTATCAGGAAAATAGTCCTTGGTAGTCATCTTGATAACACAACAATAGAGTGTTAACACAGGAAGAGTCAGGTGAGAAACTCCCACTCCTTAGGGCTTTATTATACATCACAATAAAGTTATGCATATGCTAGTCTAAACTGGCTCTCACTACAAGGCACAGAGTATGATCAGATACAAAATGGAAGCCAAAAAACAAAGTGGATCACATAAACGGGTACAGGCCTACCCAAATCCATCACATGGGCAACAGAAAAGAATGAGATTAAGCCATTTAAATTGCCACGTAGTACCTGGGAGGTAGAGTGGGATGGGTTATAATAAAAAACAGATTATGGAAATTTGGAAAGTACAAATTCTGAAACAGATTATTTCCTGAGGAAACTAAATTAGACAAGTGCTTGCAATGAGATATAGTAGCAAAAAAAAAAAAAAAAAAAAAGGCAGTAGAAAGAAAGAACAATGCAATGTGAGAATAGTAGCAAATGACTTCACACACAGCCCCTCCCCAGCAACCTAACAATCTTGAGGAGGGATTTGGAGGAAGAGTGGACATATAGGCAGCCAAAACTGGCATGGGACCAGGGCCGGTGCAACCCATTAGGTGACCTAGGCGGTTGCCTAGGGCACTAGCATTTGGGGGGCAGCATTTTGGGTCCTTTGGCGGCGACTGCGGCGGCCGGATCTTCAGCCACCCCGGTCGTCGTCGGCATTTAGGCAGAGGGAGCTGGGGCAGGGGGGCACGGGGAGGGCCGCCTGCAGCAAGTAAGGGGGGGGGGCGGCACGCAGGGGAACTCCCCTCCCCAGCTCACCTCTGCTCCGCCTCCTCCCCTGAGCATGCCGCTCCACTCTGCTTCTCTCCCTCCCAGGCTTGCAGCACCAAACAGCTGATTGGCGCCGCAAGCCTGGGAGGCGGGAGAAGTGGAGCAGCGACGGCGTGCTTGGGGAGGAGGCGGAGCAGAGGTGAGCTGGGGCGGGGAGCTGCCGCACGGCTCCCTAGGCCAGGGGGAGCGCCTCGGGGCGGAGAGGGGAGCTGCTGCGGGGGGGACGCCTCAGGGCAGAGGGGGGGTGGGGAGCTGCCGTGGGGGGGTGGCCTTATGGTGGGGGTGTGGAGAGCTGCCACAGGGCTCAAGGAGGAGGTGGGGGGGCAAGGTGGAAGTTTTGCCTAGGGCACGAAACATCCTTGCACCTGCCCTGCATGGGACATTGGGATTGAATGGTTCTAGCTGCACAAAAAGGTTTCATTTCAGAGACTGATTTTCCAGCTTGAGTGAAACAATGATATATTAACTTTAATGAGACAACTAAACAGTACTTTCTAATAGATTTAACAAATGGATTAAATCCTAAAATTACATCTAAACAAGCTTTCCATTAACTCTGGCACATTATTAGTCCAACTTCTTTAAATGCCTTTCCACCTGTTTGAGAAGATTTATGCCTTGGTCCTGTGAAGTGCTGGGGAATGGAGAGACCTCAGAACCTCAAAGAATTACTCAGAATCTTGCAGGACTGAGTCTTGAATTAGATATTTGTATTTGGGATTCTTGGAGAAGAAAATTAACTGTGGCAGCACATCCCTTCCTTTAGATGGGAGGCATCTCCTCAGGCCTGTATACTGGGAGTTTTCACAATGACTAAGGGGTACATGACAATAGAATACAAGTATTTGATGGGTGTGAAAACCAAAGAAGTTTTTTAGAGTGGGACAAGGAGGCTTAATTAACAGTAAGGGGATGACATTATGCGAAGGAAAATTTAGACTGACTGCATGGGAACTCCAGACTATTACATATATTAGAGTATGAAATAGTCTCCAAAGGGAAGTGATGGAAACCCTATCATTTGAGTTATTTAAAAGTGGACTAGGCAAAGTACTGGAAGATATACTTGAGGAAGCCATCTTATCCTGGCCTCGTGGGATAAAATAGATAATGTAATCAGGCTTTTCCCATCTCCAGTTTCAAAGATTCTATTAAAAGCAATTTATGTCCCTAACTAGTTTATAGGCAAAGAGCAGCACCTCTATGCTATTCACAGATCTAGAGCTAACTTTCAGAAGCCCTTAATAAACAGACAAAATTATTCAAAACTGATTTTAAAAGAGAAAAAAATATTATAGGTAAAGGAAACCATAGAAATAGAAATACAGAACTCCCTCATTATAACATTGTATTGACAACTAATTACTTTGTTTTAATAGGTAAAGGCCACGTTCTCCCCTACTTTCAGACCACTTTGCCCCACACTGCCAGTGCAAACCTATCATAAAACTGGCATAGTTGCCCCAGGAGGTACAGCCCATTGAAGCAGGATTTTCCTGTGGTAGTAAGCCACTGGTGTAGTAAGACCAGCAATAAGAACATGAAAATTGAGAGCCAGCAAGGAATTAAGCCCCCTTAAAAAGAATAAATCAAAGATGCCGCAGGAGCACCACAAAAGGAGCTGCAAAGGGACATAACATATTATCAAAGTGATGGAAGAAGGGGTCCACATGTTAACATCTGTTCTCTAAACAAGCAATGACCAGTATACACATCTCCCTTTGTCTTCATTCCTTGCATGTGAAGATTACACCTACTCTTATTGGCCCTAATCTGCAGGGCACTTAAGCACATGCATGACTTCCAGCACATGAGCAGTCTTGTTGACTTTCAGGGAACTACTCACATGCTTAAAGTTAAGCGCAAGCTTAAGCAAATTTCAGGCTCAGGAAGGGTGGTCCATCAACATACCTGTACATATTAAACATTCACACAAACAAACTGCTTCGTAGAAAAAAAGGCTTCTGCTACAGGCAACAAATACATCTTAAAAAAAAATGGTCCAAATTAATTTATGGTGTGTCTCCATTGCATCTTGATGTTTAGGGCTGTTGGTAATAATTTGGGCCTCCAAGTTTAACCTAATTGTGAGTTCACCTGTGGAAGAGTGGATAAAAGTTTACAAAAAGTTGCAATCACATTATCAGTGTTGAGGGGAAAAGGTGCAAAAGGGAGCCAGTGACTGAATTAGTCCAAAAAGACGTATTGAAAACTCAGGGACTATGTTAAGACCATGACTTGTAAATAACAGAAGAGTGAAAACAGAAATCAATGAACCAAAATTGGTGTGTCAGAAATTAGCCTAACTGGTGAACAAAATAATGAGGATGGCTTTTTCCACTCATCACTCCTTTTGGGGCCCTTATAGAAAGAAGTTGGGGGGTGGGGGATGAGCTGAAGCAGCAGCTGTCTGTTAACAGACGCTGAAGTAAGATTTACCAACATGGCTGCTAACCCCACCATCTCCTGAGATCCCAGGATCTTCCTTAACACTGTCAGACCTTCTTCATCCTAAGAAAGGTCCTGACCAGGCCAGGCCAGAAAGAGGGATCTAAATGGATCTAAATTAGACTGGTGGAAATGGCAAACACCATCTGTGATGTATGTATGTGTGACACACACACACACACACACACACACACACACACACACACAAGTTTCAGAGTAACAGCCGTGTTAGTCTGTATCCGCAAAAAGAAGAACAGGAGTACTTGTGGCAGTTAGTCTCTAAGGTGCCACAAGTACTCCTGTTCTTCTTTTTACACACACACACAGTGTATCGTTTTCCTTCCCTACTGAGATAGAGTAGGCCTTTTTAGGTCTCATTTGGAAATTTGCAGACATCCTTGCCCTTTAGAAGTCCTTCCAATTATGGAGACATTCAATCTCCAAGTGTTTCAGAAAAGTTTAATAGAGGTCTGCCTTGTCTGTGAAGGTTAAGCACTACTAGACCCTAGGTCAGGGTTTATCTTTAACCCCTCGCTGCTGCAATTGGCTAGTACCTGACCAATCAGGCTCTTGTGGGAGGCCGAGGTTCGCAAGCTATCTTCCTCTTGGTGGCTGTTGCCCGACTCAGTGAACTCTAAGGCACACCACCCTCCCTCCTGGTTGAAACTCCTTCCTGTGATAAACTCTCTCTTTTAAGCTCATTGCCTGAAAGTGGAGCAGACTGCAGGTGTGTCTATGTAGTACAGGCTGAGCCCTGAGGAACTTGTTCTAGCCTTTTCTTGATTGGGATGGGGTGAGCTCTATCACACCCTCATTATTTATTCTCTTTCCTATCCCTCTTCTTTTGTCTTCTGTTTAATAAGAGTCTGGCTTAGCTGGCCAAGATTGGATATTTTGCAACACTGCTGTAAGCCTGTGACCAAACAGGCTTTTAAAAGCAATGCCCTGAACAGCCTGATGCTCTTACAAGTTTGCCATGTCTCAGAGTGGCTGATAAAACCATGTGCTATGCCTGTATTTTTCCAGCAATGAGACTGCAAGTGATAGTCAACATCAGAGACAGAAATTGCATTTTCTTCTTTTCTCTCCCCTCTTGTGTATGTTTGTCTTACTTTGCCAACTTTACACAGCTAGCAACCCTATGTTTTTGTTAATTGCACAAACCCAAACACGCTTGCCCCGCCTCTTCCCCAAGGCCTTGCCCTGGCCCTGCCCCTTATCTGAGGCCCCACCCCCACTCACTCCAGCCCACCTCCCTCTGTTGCTCACTCTCCCCCACCCTCACTCAATTTCACTGGGCTGGAGGAGAGGGTTGGGGTGCGGGAGAGGGTGTGGGTTGTGGGCTCTGGGAGGGGGCTGGGGCAGGTGGTTGGGGTGGGGGATGGGGTTCAAGGTGCTGGCTCCGGCCAGGTGGTTCCTGAAAGTGGCGGCATGTCTGGCAGTGGCTCCTAGGCTCAGGGGTGGGCAGGCGGCTCTGCATGCTGCCCCTGCCTGCAGGCACCACCTCCGCAGTTCCCTTTGGCCGCAGTTCCGTTCCCAGCCAATAGGAGCTGCAGAGTCAGCGCTCAGGGCGGGGGCAGCGCACAGAGACTCCCTGGCAGTGCATCCGCCTAGGAGCCGCTGCTGGACATGCTGGCCGCTTCCGGAAGCGGTGCAGAGCCAGGGCAGGTAGAGAGCCTGCCTTAGCCCCGCTGCACCACTAAACTTTTAGTAGCCTAAAATCTCCTGGATTGGCTTCAGTAGCATCCGGGAGATCAAGCCCAATTCCAGGAGACTCCCGGCCAAACCGGGAGGATTAGCAACCCTACAAAAATAGTAGGTCCAGCCCAGCTCAACTAAATTTTTCTCTTTGTCTTCAAAAAGGAAACTGACTAAGGCCTGGTCTACACTAGGTGTTTATGTCGAAGTTATCGCCGTTACATCGAATTAACCCTGCACCCGTCCACACTGCAATGCTATTTAGTTCGACATAGAGGTCTCTTTAATTCGACTTCTGTACTCCTCCCCGATGAGGGGAGTAGCGCTAAATTCAACATGGCCATGTCGAATTAGGCTAGGTGTGGATGGAAATCGACGCTAATAGCTCCGGGAGCTATCCCACAGTGCACCACTCTGTTGACGCTCTGGACAGCAGTACGAGCTCGGATGCTCTGACCAGCCACACAGGAAAAGCCCCGGGAAAATTTGAATTTGAATTCCTTTTCCTGTCTGGCCAGTTTGAATCTCATTTCCTGTCTGGACATCGTGGCGATCACAGCAGCACTGGCAACGATGCAGAGCTCTCCAGCAGTGATGGCCGTGCAGTCTGTGAATAGAAAGAGGGCCCCAGCATGGACTGATCGGGAAGTCTTGGATCTCATCGCTGTGTGGAGCGATGAGTCTGTGCTTTCCGAGCTGCGATCCGAAAGACGGAATGCAAAGATCTACGAGAAGATCTCTAAAGACGTGTCAGAGAGAGGATACAGCCGGGATGCAACGCAGTGCCGCGTGAAAATCAAGGAGCTGAGACAAGGCTACCAGAAGACCAAAGAGGCAAACGGACGCTCCGGATCCCATCCCCAGACATCCCATTTCTACGAGGCACTGCATTCCATCCTCGGTGCGGCCACCACCACTACCCCACCACTGACCGTGGACTCTGAGGATGGGATAGTGTCCACGGCCGGTTCCTCGGACATGTTAGGGGACGGGGAAGATGAGGAAGGAGATGAGGAGGGCGAGGCAGTCGGCAGCGCTCACAACGCTGATTTCCCCGACAGCCAGGATCTCTTCATCACCCTTACAGAGATCCCCTACCAAGCGTCCCCAGCCGTTACCCCGGACACAGAATCTGGGGAAGGATCATCCAGTAAGAGTTGTAAACATCTAAACATTTATTTTTAACAGAACAGGAATATTAACAATTAAAAGAATGGGTTGTTCATGATTACTTTGCCCTAGGCGCTTAACGGTTTAGTCATGGGCAGTGCAAGTTTTGAAAAAAAATCTAGCAATGTCCGGTTTTCCGTGATTGTCCTGCCCAAGCCGCTCTACTGTTTAGTCCCTGCTACTGCAGCTACAGTAAAATGCGGTCTATATATCCGGGGATAGAGCAGTAATCCTCCTGGGACATCTCGATGAAGCTCTCCTGGAGGTAATTGGAAAGCCGTTGCATGAGGTTCCTGGGGAGAGCGGCCTTATTGGGTCCTCCGAAGTACGACACGTTGCCGCGCCACGAGACTATCAAGTACTCGGGAATCATTGCTCTGCACAGCAGGGCGGCATACGGCCCTGGTCTTTGGAGGCTTTCCCGGAGCATTCTCTTTCTCTCGCTCTCAGAGATCCTCATCAGGGTGATGTCGCCCATGGTGACCTGCTTTGAATTAGGTAGGGGAATGTTAGTGTTGGGACTGCTTGACCGTTCCTTTACAGAACTGTAACCGCTGGTTTGCAGCCACGCGGTGGAGGCGGGAGAGGGGCAGCCGAAAGGGATCGTTCCCAGGGACAGCCGCGAGGGGGTGGGACAGGGGCAGAGTTCCCGCTTGCCGGATTGCTGGCAGCAGGGACTGACATTGCTTTAAATGTGAAATGAGGCCAGTGGTAATATAAAAGTTTTAAACTGCCACAGGTCTACGGCTTACCATGTCTGCCTGCAACAGAAATTCCGTTGTGCTGCCCCACTTCTCAAATGTGCTGTGCAAGACCCCAGGCACTGAATGCGAAGGCCGAGAATTCGACCTTGTGCTGAGTGCACATGTGATAGGTGCTGTGCATGGTCTTGTTCACAGAGAAAGACTATGTTCTTTGTTCACAACTACATTTATCTTTCTGAGGAATTCACTCCCTTTTTCCCATTTCCACAGCCCCATCTGCGACTGTCTCACAACCTAGCCTGGTATCACACTCCCAGAGGCTAGCGTGGATTAGGCATAAGAAGAAGAGGACACGGGAGGACATGTTCTCGGAGCTTATGGCCTGTTCCCAAGCCCAGGCAGCACAGCAGACCCAGTGGCGGGAGAACTTGACCCAAATGCACCAAGCAAACATGGATCGGGAGGAGAGGTGGCGGCAGGAAGACCAGCAGGCGACTCAAACGCTGCTTGGACTACTGAGGGAGCAAACAGACACGCTCCGGCGCCTTGTGGATGTTCTGCAGGAACGGAGGCAGGAGGACAGAGCCCCGCTGCAGTCCATCTCTAACCGCCCTCCCCCGCCACCAAGTCCCATACCCACCTCACCCAAAGTGCAAAGAAGGAGAGGCGGCAGAGTCCGTGCTAACTCTCACTCCACCCCTGCAGAGAGCTCTAGTAGTAGAAGGCTCTCATTCCCCAAAATTTGAAAAGTTCTTTCCTTCCCGCCTGACACACGCCCCCGTCCAAGTTTCACCTCCCAGTTCCATGTGTAGTTGATAATAAAAAATAAGTTTCTGTTAACTACTGTTTCAATCATGTTCTTTTGGAGGAGGAGGGGAAAGGGGGTTGGTAATTGGACAGGACAGTCACCTTTGGCAGGGTACATAGGCGGGGGCAGGCACAGCAGCAGGGCACATAGACAGTGCAGTGATGCAGTGACTAGTTACCCTGGTTAGTCTGGGAGGTGGTTTTCATGTTATGTGGTGGGGGGTGGGTTGCTCTGTGACTTTGTGGCGGGGGAGGGCAGTTACAGATCTTAAGCGGTGGTCCTTATGCAGGATCACAGAGCCACGCAGCAGGGGATCTGTAACTGTCCTCCCCCTGCCACAAAGACACATAGCCCCCCCATACACACAGTCTCGATCAGGAGGGGTGACAGGCTCCGCTGAAACAACCATCCCACCGCAGCGGAGCCTGTCAATCCTTGAGTTTAGAAGCTTCATTCGCGTCACTACACTACACCCGCTCCGCACCACAGTCTGCATCCCAGTTTTAAAAAATTCCCGCGAAAACAGTAGTAAAGAAAACGGTGTGCATTAACAAAGTAGAACTATTTTTATTTCGACACGTGTGTTGGAGGGGGGGTGAAGAGGGTATGTAACTGGATAGGATAGTCAACATTAACTGGGTAAAGAAACGGGGGCAGGTTCAGCTTCTCTGTACACAAACTTTAAAGTCACAGGTTACCCTGCTCACTCAGGAACTTTGCTTTCAAAGCCTCCCGGATGCACAGCGCTTCCCGCTGGTCTCTTCTAATCGCCCGGCTGTCTGGCTGTGCGTAATCAGCAACCAGGCTATTTTCCTCAACCTCCCACCCCGCCATAAAGGTCTCCCCCTTGCTCTCACAGAGATTGTGGAGCACACAGCAAGCTGCTATAACAATGGGGATATTGGTTTCGCTGAGATCACAGCGAGTCAGTAAGCTTCTCCATCTCCCCTTGAGACGGCCAAAAGCACACTCCACCACCATTCTGCACTTGCTCAGCCGGTAGTTGAAGAGTTCTTTTTCAGTGTCCAGGGCGCCAGTATAGGGCTTCATGAGCCAGGGCATTAGCGGGTAGGCTGGGTCCCCGAGGATGACTATAGGCATCTCCACATCCCCAACAGTTATTTTGTGGTCCGGGAAGTAAATACCTTGTTGCAGCCGTCTAAACAGACCAGAGTTCCTGAAAACACGAGCGTCATGAACCTTGCCCGGCCATCCCACGTAGATGTTGGTAAAACGTCCCCTGTGGTCCACCAGTGCTTGCAGCACCATGGAAAAGTAGCCCTTTCGGTTAATGTACTGGCTGGCCTGGTGGTCCGGTGCCAGGATAGGGATGTGAGTTCCATCTATGGCCCCACCGCAGTTTGGGAATCCCATCGCTGCGAAGCCATCTATGATCGCCTCCACGTTTCCCAGGGTCACTACCTTTGGCAGCAGTACATCAACGATTGCCTTCGCTACTTGCATCACAACAACCCCCACGGTAGATTTGCCCACCCCAAACTGGTTCGCGACTGACCGGTAGCTGTCTGGCGTTGCAAGCTTCCAGAGGGCTATGGCCACTCGCTTCTGGACACTCAGTGCAGCTCGCAACCGGGTGTCATTGCGCTTCAGGGCAGGGGACAGCAACTCACAAAGTTCCAGGAAAGTTCCCTTCCGCATGCGAAAGTTTCGCAGCCACTGGGATTCATCCCAGACCTGCAGCACTATGCGGTCCCACCACTCAGTGCTTGTTTCCCGTGCCCAGAATCGCCGTTCCAAGGCATCAACATGACCCATTGCCACCGTGATGTCCTCGGCGCTGGGTCCCATTCTTTCTGAGAGGTCTGTGCTACTCTCAGACTTCAGGCCATCACCGCGGTGCCGTAGCCTCCTCGCCTGACTTTTCTGCATCTGCCTCAGGGAAACCTGTATGATAAGCTGCGAGGCGTTGAGAGCGGCCACAACTGCAGCGATGGTCGCAGCGTGCTCCATGCTCGTAGTGCTGTGGCGTCCGCGCTGTCAATGACTGGAAAAGTGCGCGAACTGATTTCCCGCCGGTGCTTTCAGGGAGGGAGGGCGGGAGTGATGGACGGATGACGACAGTTACCCAAAAGCACCCTCGACACATTTTGTTACCCAGAAGGCATTGCCGGCTACACCCAGAATTCCAATGGGCAGAGGGGACTGCGGGAACTGTGGGATAGCTGACCACAGTGCACCGCTTCGAATGTCGAAGCTTTCACTGTTAATGTGGACTCACAAAGTCGAATTACTGTCCTTAGTGTGGACACACACGTTCGACTTTGCAATATCGATTCCAAAAATTCGATGCAAGTAAAATCGAACTACTCTCGTAGTGTAGACAAGGCCTAAGAAATTGTTAAAGAAGGGGATTTTCCTTCTAAAGATTCTCTCCAGTTAAAGGAAAAGGGAAGAGGGATTGTGTTAAAAAAAGCCTTATTTAATATTTTACATTTAAAATGCTTTAACTGTTTTTCCCTTTTTTCCTATATCTTTACAAAAAATAAATTAGAAAGGGTTTTTAATGGTGTGTTTGCCACAGTACTAAACAGCCTATGTTCTCTGTATACCAAACCCCAAACCTTGTTTAAAACTGTTTAATATTGGACAGCGACCGGGTCACAGTAACAGCTTTGACACTTGGACCCATTGCATTTAAATTAATACAACGGAGCTTTATTCAGACAATGTGTAATTTAGAAATCACTTTTTATGTATTATTAAGGGATTATACAATTTTGCATTTGTCTAGGCAGATATTTTAAATATATGCAATAGTGAAAGCAACACAAATGAGGAACATCAACAATTTCATTAACAAGTAGCACAATGTGTGCACATACCTCCTATGCAATCTTTTAAAAATGTACCCTATTATGTCTAGTTAAGTCAGCCTCATGTCATTACTTTATATTAGTGTATGTGACAGAATTGGCATAGCCAGACAAGATGCCTCAGAACAATTACCTCAGCCAGAAAAATTGAAAAAAGGGAATATTGTATTTTGAAAATTGAGTTAAACAACATTTTCCCCCCCAATGCTTTTTTTTTTTTAATAGGGAAAAGTGTATCTTGATGCCTAAAACAAAACAAAACAAAACAAAACAAAAACAAATGGTTACATTTTGAGCATCAGAAGGTTTTTAGGACACAGATCTTGTAAAACAATAAAAACAAATATCAGTGTGAATATATAAATATTTCCCTGACAGCAAGAAAGATGACATAAAAAAAGAACTACTGTAGTCTGCAGGAAGTTACAGGAACACTGTTTTAGAGCAGTGTTTGAGTCATTATTATGGAATACTATAGCTTTTCTCCCACAAGGAAAGATTTTGAAGCAAGCAAAAAGGTGCTCAACATGATCTTTCAAGTGTAAGGCCTGGTCACAACACTGTCTACTTACTGTTGAGGCACCACCTTGTGGCTACATGTGGGGGAAAGTTCTGGCCATTTTGACACCACCTTTTGTCTCTCCTTCAAGCTGATTGCCCTCTCCTGCCGCAGGAGTTGCCGTGCTTCCTCTTTGTGAGTTGGGATGCTCCCTCTTCATGGCTGGGCTCTCCAGACAGGTCACTGTAGTTTTCCCCTTCTGGGAAATACAAACTGTCTCAGACAGTCTTCTAATTCACTACCCAGCCAGTGCCACTTCCCAGTGGCTGGTAGAGGAACCCAGGCCCACTCTCTACTCCAGGTTCCAGCTCAGAAACCTTAAAATCAGCAGCCAACAGTCTCACAGTCCCAAATTTTGCTACCCTTTCCCTGAGCCTTTTCCTACTCCACCTGTACTAGGCTTCTGCTCTATCACCCTTCTGGGTAAACCCTTCCTTCAGGGTGAGAATCCAGGACTCTCCCTCTAGATCTCCTCCTTTTCCTCTCTAATCTCAGCAAATACCTGGAGACTTCCATACTTCAGCCACCTTTCTACTGCATACTTCTGGTTTTATACTAGCCCCAGCTGCTCCTGCTCAGCTGGGCTCCATCCTCAGTCAGAGCTTGCTTATCAAGTCTAATTCTCCCTCTGGTGTGGCCTACTCAGGTTACTTAACCCTCCTTGGGCCACATTAACACTTTCTAGGCTAGTGAGGGGTAAACACCCCATCACAGGCCCCAGTATTGTACTGATTTCCAGGTGGGAGGTGTGATGGTTCTCAGGGCACCCAGGATTGTGAGTCACCCTGTTATCCCCCTGCCTCTACCATGGCAGATACTTGCTTTTGCTTAGCTGGGTGTTAGCTCCCTGATACCACCAGCCTGTGATCCACCCAAGCACTCTCCTCTGGGCTATGCCAGCCCTTCCTTTGCCTTGCAGGTTAACAATACATGCACCCCAGTCCCCAAGCCCCTGTGAAGCATCCCCCTTTACTGTCCATTCCCTTATTCACTGAACAGTCACAGAAATACCAGGTCTAATGTCCCCAAAGGGAACAGTGCACACACCAGCTTGTCTGAATCTACTCAGAATCACCAACTTGCTTAATATCACAGAACTGAGATATACTTATACTTATAGTGAAAACAACAGCAAGTTTATTATCAAAGATTCAAGAGATAGTGAGTAAGGAGAATGGAAACAAAAGGGTTACATTTAAAACAAAAGCAGAATACACTTTCTAAAGTTTAAACTTAACTATTAGCTCAACCTCCTGCCTAATGAAGTTCATCTCTCCCAAAGCATTTTGCAGTGTCGTCAACCAAGGCTGGTTGTGCCCTGTTTTCATGAATGTAAATGCACTATCTGTCTACTTCCTAAGTGCAGGAAGATGGAGTAACTTCTTGGTTCCCCTAGTATAGGCCAGCAAACCTTTGAAGTGTATTGCAAGACAAGGATCTTTTCCTCTGCTGTGTTTCTCTATCGCTCAGTATAGCCAACTTCAATAGATCAAAAATCGTGAGTCGGACTCCCAAAAATCATGAGATTTTTTTTTAAAAAAAGATGATATTGTGTTTTTTAGGTCAGTCTCTTGAGTTTTGAACTCCCCCTGCCCATCCCCAGGGAGTCTGCATGTGACAGTTATTGTTGCCCGCTTTCCCACATGTACTGGATACGATGATTTTGGCCTCTGCTGCAGGAGCTCTCACCTCCACATCTGCCCATCTCCTGCCCAGTAATTAATCCCAGTCCCATCAGTTCTGTCCCCACCCAACCCCCCTCAATTCAGCTCCCACTCAGTTCAGTCCCCCAGCCACCATCATCACCACCCCATCAGTTCAGCCCCCCTACCCATTGACCCCCACCTCCCACAGTTCCCCCTCCCACCACTCACCCCATCTACTCAGAACCCACCATCAATCAGCCCCCACCCTCCTCATTCAGTCCCCTTCCAGCCTCCAGGTCACAGTTCAGCACTCCCAGCCTCACCTCTGCTCCTCTTAGGGTTCGTCGTCCTCCCCAGGCCTGGGGGAGCTGTAGGGAGAGTCCCGGCTGCCTGGGGATGACTGACAGCAGGATCCCCAGCTGCCTGCCTGACAGTGATTTCTAAATAAAATTATTAAGCCTGACTCATGATCTTGGGGTAGAACTCTCAAATATCAAGATTTCTTTTTTCAGACACAGCTGGGAAAAATAATCCTGATAGTTGAGAGTTCTATCACGAGATCATGAGTCAGGCTTAATTCTACTTAGAAATTATCACGAGATCATGAGTCAGGCTTAATTCTACTTAGAAATCACGTCTCTAACAATTAATCGGTGAGAGTTGGCATGTCTGATACCTGTTAGTCCCTTTGTGAAATTCTGACAATCCTTCATTGGCATTCAGTTTAGAGGGATGATGGAAGACCCATTGTGAATGAGACAATACTTAATTTACATTTCAATAGAAAGGTGAGTAAACATCATTTGTCTGACAGGAAACCTCTTCTTCCACCTCTAGTTTGAAAGAGAATCTAAGAACATCTTTTCAGTATACGTACACAACACCTTAGCTAGTATCTGAACATACATTTCACAACAATGACAATGACCAATGTGACCCAGGCTTTCATTTAAGCCCTCTGGTGAACCAGAATGTACATAGCAGAATCAGGATAATTATGTAACCCAATTCCCAGTTGGCACTGTGGGGTCCTTGGGTCACAGGAAGGCCTTCATTGTGCAGAGCCCCATTTTGACAATCAATAGGGTTTTGCACAGGTGGAAGGGTCCCCTCCCCTCTTTGGCCAACTTGTATGATTTTATTGTGAGTCTCATGATATTTGCAGTTTCTCTGAAACCCTGAGATCCTGGAGTCAGCTGATTACATGAGAATCTCAACTTTCACTTTTTAGCCCTCTTGGTTATGGAGGAAAGCTTGACACCATGACCCCTAAATGCTGACAGGAACCACAAAACAAATAAAAGAACCCACATTTACTATTTCCCCAAATCTCATAATTTTAAAGCCAATCATTATTTTTTGAGACACAACCTGTGATATTTTAATGCTTGGGTGTGGCAACACTGGGTCCTTCTGGTGTGGACTCTCCAGTGGCCATTGTCCAACAAACCTTAGTGGCAGGGAGAGAGTGGCATTGCAGTTAGGCACAAAGGGAACATATGGGGCCCAGATCCTCAGCTCATGTAAAATATCATATCTCCATTGACTTTAACTGACATAACAATTTATACATGTTGAGACTGGGACCCTAGTCTTTAGACTGTACTGGATAATGCTACCTTAGTACAAATAAGAGAGATGGTGGGGTATAGAAAAAAGAGCTCATCAATTTGTTCAGTGTGGGAGTAGAAGATTTATACGTAAAGAGGACCGAACTGAAACGTTTTTTTTAAAAGGCATATTCATTTGAAAAAAAAAAAAGAAAAACCTGAAGAAAACACAGAATATGATGCAAGGATTCCAGGCCTCCATTGTTTGGGAATTTTGTTGGGGGGTGTGTGTGTGTGTGTCATGGCTGGGGGCTTTTGTGTGTGTGTGTGTGTGTGGAGTGTATAGAATTAAAATAAGATATTTTTAAAAAATAATTATCATTGTAATTTTTATTATTTTAGCAATATGCCTTCAGCTACTTCTCTAAGAATTAACAGTTGATTTATTTAATAAAACTGAGGACTGAGCATCTCTGAAAATACTGCTTCCAATGGAATACTCCCATGCTGTGATTGGTGAAGTGCTAAGTAATTTGCTTTTAATGCTAGCACATATCACTCAGAACTATATTTAACTGAATGATGAAAATCACTCATTTTTCATCCACTTGCTTAACTGGCACTCAGTGTAATATATCTACTGTAGTGTGAGCCTAGCCCCAGATACATTTTAATTGTCCACACTCTCTAAACTACAAGCATTTTAATTTTTAATTCATACTTATGTCTTTATCCTTTAATAGAACAGAACTACAGATGGGGGAGTATGTTTTAGATAATAAGAGCAAAATCGGTACCTAGGGAAACTATATCACTAAAGGGATTCTTTATTTACACTTTTCAGTAATGACTACATATATAAAGCTACACAGGAGAAAATTGTTGTAAAGAAACACCATATAGGCAGGCAATTACTGTCTATCATTAAGTGATACGGATGATGTTGCTGATAAGGGTAAAGGACATGCCTATGTATACCAACTGAAATCAATGTGGTCACACAGAATTAAAATTAAAGCAAGATCTGATGCAAAATTTGCAGTCAAATAAAAAGTATTTTCAACAGAATTTTTTTTTAACTCAATTTTTAAGAATTCTGAATGTTTCAGAATTGTAAAGCACAGGTTGGACTAAAATCAATGGAATTGCACCAGCATAAAACTGAGGTAATACAGCAGTGAATCAGATCCTGCATTTTTAAATTAAGAATTCAGCTGGTATAAATCGATATAGCTCCATGGGAGTTTCTGGAGCTTTGCTGATTTACACTAATTGAGGATCTGACCCTCTATCTTCATACATTCCTGCTATCAGACAAAAGCAATATTTCCACTGTACTTAAATTGAAGTTGCAGTGGGTCACAGTCTGGCACATAAAAACTCCTGCTGTGTTGATGTACCTGTATAAGCCATGAATTGATATTGGTACATTAAGCATAAGAAGTGTTGCTCAGCTCAAGTTTAAGAATTCCATTGAAAAATCTGAGGACAGACAAAATTTCCTTCAACCTTCTCTAAAGAAACAGCACCCACAGGGATCAATTCCCACTTCAGAACTCTGAACCATAAGTTAAAGTGCCTTAGATTAAGTGAACCATAGATTAAGTGAAAATTAAAGATGCAATTTCATTTCTATGGTCACTGAAAGAAGCCATCAAAGTGGTATTTAATACCATACAATCCAAAACAAATCACATCACCATTTATAAATGTACAGGAGATTTATTTTTGTTCCTTGATCTTCTACCGGACTTTTAAAAAATCCAATTAGTAAAGAAAAGAAAGAAAACCTACATGATATTTTGCAACCCCAGAAGACAATTTGTCTGTGGTACTGACATTTACATCAATGGGTTTGCACCTAATGTAATTTAATAATTTTCAGATATTTGAGAACCGAAGCTCTACATATCAAAATTAATCAATAGGTGTAAGATGTAAAGAAAAATCCAACAGAAGGTCAATGCATCTGAAGTAGTTTTACTGCACCAATGTACACACAGCAACATCAACAAATCCTATCTGTAAAAGAAGAATGAAGCTCCCACTCAGAAATAAACACGTGCATCAAATAAATTAAAATATGAAAAAAGGGTTCTATGTGAATGGTTCAAAATACTGATCCAAAATCTTTCCTTCACTACAGGCACATTGTACCTCTTCAGGGCCAAAAGGGACTGTAAAGTAGCACTGATCAGGAGACAGGGCAAAGGATTGGGACTTAGAAGACCTGGGTTCTATCTCCACCTCTGTCATGGAGCTGCTGTGTGACCTGGGGCAGGTCACTTCACTTCTTTGTGCCTCTCTTTCCTTGGTTGTCTAATCATATTGTAATCTTTTGGGGGCCTGGGCACTCTTTCTATGTGTTTGTACCGTGCTTGCCACAATGGGCCCCTTATTAAGTTGGAGCTTCTAGGGATATTGCAATACAAATAAAATAAAATAAATAAATAAAAATAATGAAGCCTACAGGTGGTAACTCCATCCCAGGGTAGCAGAGATGCTGTGGTTCTCACTGCAGTGGGCATGAGGAAGAGACTGGCCCCTTTAGGGCTTCATGGACTGTAAAGCTGCTTGGAGGCTGGCCAACACGCTAGAGGTGATTAAGGTGGAATTAAGCCACTTTGAATCTTACATCTTACAACAGTGATATTACAGTGTTTTGAACAATTACTGTTAAATACGGTAGTATTTTATTCATGAAGGTGGAAAGGCAAATCTATAAACCTCTCCCCACTTTTACAATGAAAGCACATACAAATAAAGCCTCTGAAGTCTAAAGTCCCTGTAGGAATAGCCTGGTATTTGGGGAGAAAGTCAAATGCAATATTTATATCTGCAGTTTACATATGTGACCTGATGCGCCCCGTGTCTCATGGGAACTTCCATTGAAGTTAATTGGAGGTCTGTGAACACAGCACTTGCTGTACAAAACAGCTATAGTTCCATGCACATGGAGATGTGAATAACAGAAGTAGATGTCTTATTGGATGAGGATGCAGATAGTGGAGATGACTCAGGATGCAAAAAGTGCTGTGAACTAAACATTCTTCCTGATGACTTAGCTCTTGCAGGAGACAAAATGAGCTCCTAAAATTAAAAATAGACATATAATGTAATCAGACGATTGACACCATACCAACTACCATGTTTTCCTTCCTCATCAACAAGAAACCTGTTTGAGCAACTGGCTATATATAAAACAGTTACTTACCTTTCTGTAACTGTTGTTCTTCGAGATGTGTTGCTCATATCCTTTCCAGTTAGGTGTGTGCGCGCGCCATGTGTACGGATGTCGGAAACTTTTACCCTAGCAGCTACCCGTTCGGCTGGCTGGGAGACCCCTGGAGTGGTGCCGAAATGGCGATCTATATAAGCCCCTGCCGGCCCGACCCCCCTTCAGTTCCTTCTTGCCGGCTACTCCGATAGAGGGGAAGGTGGGGGGGAATGGAATACATATGAGCAACACATCTCGAAGAACAACAGTTACAGAAAGGTAAGTAACCGTTTTTTCTTCTTCGAGTGATTGTTCATATCAATTCCAGTTAGGTGACTCCCAAGCCTTACCTCGGAGGTGGGGTCGGAGTCAAGAAAACGCAGATTGAAGGATCGCTCTGCCAAAGGTTGCATCATCCCGAGAGTGCTGGACGATGGCATAGTGGGACGTGAAGGTATGAACCGAGGCCCACGTGGCAGCCCTGCAGATTTCTTGTAGAGGAATGTGTGCCAGAAAGGCAGCTGACGACACCTGAGCTCTCGTGGAGTGAGCCGTGACATCCTTCCACCTGCTGTTTGCCAGGTTATAGCAAGCACGAATGCACCTGAACTTCCTCCACTGCCCCCAGGACAAGGAGTGATGGAACCTCCTGGATGAGGAGTTGCTCGTGAGAAGGGTCCCTGAAGAGAGACGGGGAGTGGGGGTGGGAGGGCGGGTTGGAATGGAACTGGATAGAATATCCTGTCTGCACCGTGCGGGGGACCCAACTGTCCGAGGTAATATGGGACCAGGCATGGTAGAAACGGGATAGATGATTTAGAAAGGGATAACTGTCCTGGGTAAGAACTGGTAGTCTGTCCTCTAGCGCACCTTCAAAATGGGCTCTTAGGGCCCAGGGGTGGCTTAGACTGTCCTTGACCTTGTCCAGAGGGAGGACGAGACGGTCTATGTCAAGAGTATCTACCTCTGCGACGAGAAGGGTCCTGCCTCGGTCTCGGAGGGAAAGGATGTTCCTGGGTGGTCTGTGGCCTAAAGGGCTTCCTCTGGGTAACCGGGGTACGCATACCGAAGGACATAATGGTGTTTCTTGTGTCCTTTAAGGTATGCAGGCGGGAATCAGTTTGATTCGCAAACAAGCCCTGGCCATCGAAAGGGAGGTCCTGGAAGGACCGCAGACCAAGAATTAAAATTGTACCTACTGAGGATCGCCAGCTGGTTAGCGATCCACAGAGAGAGACCCCCAGTAGAATAAACCTTTCTCCCAAAAAGGTCCAGCCGTTTTGTGGCTTTTGATTTGGGAGCAGGCCCCTGCTGGCACTGTCTCTCCCTGGCATTTACCGCATCTACCACCAGCAAACATGGGGCAGGGTGGGTAAAAAGGTATTCATAACCCCTGGTGGGGACAAAGTACTTTCGTTCCACCCCCTTAGCTGTGAGGGGAATGGAAGCCGGGGTTTGCCAGAGAGTCTTTGCGTTGTTTTGTATGGTTTTATTCATGGGGAGGGCCACCCTGGAGGGCCCTTCTGGGCCTAGAATGTCCACCATGGGGTCCTCATCCTCCACAACCTCCTCAATTTGGAGGTTCATATTGAGGGCCACGCACCTCAACAATTCTTGGAGGACCCTAAAGTCCATCGGGGGTGGCCCAGACGTGGATGTGCCAGCCACAGCCTTGTCAGGGGAGGATGAGGATGACTCCACAGGGAGGGCAGGTGCGGATGTAGCATCCTGATCGGACATGGGTGGCTCCTCCTGGGGAGCTGGAGTAGCCTCTATCGCAGGTGCTGGCTCCACAGTTTGGTTTGTGTCAGGAGGAGGACGGCTAAGGGTTGCCTCAGGAGGCCTGGCGCTTGAGCAAGACAGCGGCCGGGCAACCGGGGGGACGCCCTGGGCTTGATGGTATGCCCAGGGTGTCCAAAATTGCCACTGTGGTTGCCAGGGGGTTGCTGGTGGAACTTGGCAGAGGCTCCCTGGGCCAGAATGAGGGATGTCTGAGACCCCTGAGGCTCTCTCCGACCTGCCAGAAGGGGATCTGGACCGCGACGGCCAAGGGGTGGTGGTGCGGGAGTGGATCAAAGCAGGCACTGAGTCTCTTGGCAGGTGCAGCTCACGTGGGGATCGGCGCCGTGAGGCTGATCGTGACCGCGACCGGTGCCGCGATGTTGAGCGGTGCCGAGCTGGTGAGCGGTGCCGCGACGGTGCCCAGTACTGCAACTGGGAGTGGTACCGAGCAGGGGAGCGGTGCTGCCGTGGCAATCGCTGACACAGGGATTGGGAACCCGCAGCTCGTCGGTCCGAGTGGTGCCGCAAGGTCACAGATCAGGAGCTGGACCTCGAGCGGGACCATGTTCGCGCAGTCGAAAGCGACCTCGAGAGGGAATGGCTCCGAGGTTCGGGACCGCGGGATCAGCTCCGCGAGTCAGACCGGTGCCATGAGTCAGACCGAGACCTGGGGTGGTGCCGGGACTCAGAACGGTGACAGGACTCTGAGCGGGAATAAGATGCTGGTCTGAGGGCTTAGAGCCCGGACATCGCTGGTTTGCCCTTAGATGGCACCGGGACCCGAGCTGGGGCCGGTGCTGGGGCCGGAGTCACTGGAGCTGTCATCTCTATGAGACCTCTCGCTGACACGAAGGGGTCCAGCGTGGAAGGTAGAATGATCTCTTCCTCTTGCATGGTCACGTGTGGAGGGGTGGTCTGAAGAGATTGCAGCATGGTGACCTGATCAGAGGTCTGTCCAGGGTCTTGCACCGTTGGGCCCGTGGCAACTGTCTCGATCCTACGAGAGGGTCCTCCCACAGCTTGCTTCTTGGCAGCAACCGGGGAATGGGAACAGTGCCGAGTTGGGCGTTTTTGGGGCCCAGGAGATCGCTGGTCCCGAGATGAGCGCAGGATCTTTTGCGGTGCCAAAGCTGGTACAGCTGGAGGGGCACTCCGCACCGAGGTGCTCAGGCCCGCGTCTTGAGAGGGCCGCAGGGCTGACTCCATGAGGAGTTGCCTAAGACAGAACTCCCTCTCTTTACGCGTTCGAGGTTTGAACGCTTTACAAATTCTGCACTTGTCTGCTTGATGGCCCTCCCCCAGACACCTGAGACAGGAATTGTGGGGGTCGCCCATAGGCATGGGCCTGCTGCAAGACTTGCAAGGCTTGAAGCCCTGAGACGGCTTGCCCCAGGGACCCGCAGAGCAGTCGTTGACAGCACTGCCCTCTAACAGCTAAACTACACTTAATACTATAGAGAAACAATTAACACTTACAAACTACTAACTATTTACAATGAAGATAAGAGAATGCTAGGGATAAGTGGAACACTTGAAAAGACAAGAGACCACCGTTCCAACAACCGTCACAGGTGGTAAGAAGGAACTGAAGGGGGGTTGGGCCAGCAGGGGCTTATATAGATTGCCATTTCGGCGCCACTCAGGGGGCTCCCCAGCCAGCCCGACAGGTAGCTGCTAGGGTAAAAGTTTCTGACATCTGTGCATGCGGTGCGCGCACACACCTAACGGGAATTGATATGAGCAATCACTCGAAGAAGAACAATTTCCATTATTTTCATTAAAAATTCCCTGTATATCTTTTGATTGTTCATCTGAACTGAAATGTTGAACCTTTTCAGGTTCAACCATCAGTAATCTGGATATGATACAGATAACAACACATGGAACTTCTATCCAAACTTGGGCACTAACAGTGCATCAAAATCTCTGTATATGTGGAGTACCACTGAAATCTATAGGGCCTTAGCAGAAGGGTAGAGTGCTTGTGGATTCTGATGCAGGACTGAGGCTTTGTATATGGGAATAAAAATAAATAAATCGTTCATGTTAATGACAAGGTTTAAGTAACACATTATGATAATTCTGTACAATTTAATACTTTGATACCACTTTGTCATGGGCTTCTACTGCTACAGTTATTACTGGAGAGATAAATACAGACACCAATCCAGGCAAAGACTTACACATGCATTTAACTTTACACATTGTGAGTAGTTCAATGTCTGTCAGTGCATAAAGTTAAATGCAGCATAAGTCCTCATATATATATGCATGTGTACACACACACACACACACACACACACACACACTGTGTTTACCTAATTAGAAATCAAGCAGCTGATTTATGTCCGCAGCACATTTTAAATGTTGACTTTTGTTCAAAATCTATTTCTCTCAATTGCATTACAGCTGTACCAAATTCCAGTGTGGAAAGTGTTATGATCTTTGGTGTTCATCACTGAAAGAATGACAGCTGTTCTCTCTTCATGATGTACACTTGTGACAGACTAAAGATGCCATACTGAGGTGAACAACTGAAAACACCACTAGTCTAACACAGTCAAAAATGATTGGGGCCTTTTCTTTCCAGGAGAAAGTGTGCTTTGAAATAATCTGTTCCCTTTTATAGCACTGTTTTATATGTAAATGCTGGCATTTTTTTAAGTCAGTTGGAGTCACTGAAAATAATACCTTTCCACCTTGCTGTATTCTTTTTTCTTTCCCTCCGCTTGATAACTGAAGAGGCTCCCAGCACATTGTCCATTTCGCTTAGATGTTCCTGAATGGTTGTGCTCACTTCATCATATAAAAGACTTACCCCACTAATGTTATCAAATGCCTGAAAAACAGAATGTATAAAACCCGGACACATTACTGTGGCCCAGTTCAGTGAAATATTAAGTTAGAAGCAACAAACCTGAGTTTGCTTTCATTTCCTTTCCTCTTTGCCTTTTTAAAATATTATATCTCGAAAGTCTCTTTGTGTGTGAAATTTTGTACTGTCATACTAATAACCCAGCTCAGCAGCAGCTTACAATTTGGGTTTCATGGTTCAGTTCCACTCCGAGACTTCATACAATTTTTATAACAGTACTGCCAAAACATTATAGAGTAAGAGTTATTGTAAATATATTCACTAATACAGATAACAGTGGCGGGATTAGCAATTTAAACACATGTGAAATGTGAATTCGCCTAATTTTGCTGAGAACCTAAAATGCTCAAACAATAGAATGGAAATTATTGTTATTGTTGTTGCTTTTAATAATTTCATCTTATGTTATTCTTGATACATGGAGAAAATGTAACTCAATACAGAATTGTCCCTTACATGAAGGAAAACAGGGCCACTTGGGGGAGTTGATGGATTATTATGAGACTGGTAATAGGATATAGCACTTCCAGGTCACTGATTCAAATCTAACCCAACTCAGCAGCAGCTACCACATTATAGGTCAGAGTCTCAACTTGTGTAATTTATATAGCTCTTCACACAATGGTGCCCAGGCTCTGATTTTGTTCACTTTTTGTGAGCATTCATATGAAAGAAGTTTTGCTCACTTCAGTGTTAGCAGAAAGCAAATTTCAGACTCATATTTCAGGCAGAAATAGTTTATGAAGATGTGAGGTTATCCAATCCCGGAACAGTTCCTGCAAGATGCAGTTTCATCCCTCAAAAGCTGTGATTCAAAATGAATAAAAATGTTTGCAAATATTTTCTCCCATTATTTACCAAGTCTAGATAGCCACTCCACACACTAATACACTCCAGTAGGAACACACCCAACATAGGCGCCGACTATGGTTGCTCCAGGGCTGGAGCACCCATGGAAAAAAATTAGCAGGTGCTTAGCACCCACCAGCAGCCAACCCCCCCCAATATGTCTCCTGTCTGCCTGCAGCCCCACCAATCAACTCTTCCCTCTCCCTCACTCCCTCCCTCCCAGCACCCCCTTCCCGCCATGATTAACTGATCCACAGCATGCAGGAGGTGCTGGGGGGGAGCAGTGGGGACAGAGCGCACTTGGGGGAGGGGACAGTACTGGGAGGGAAGAGGCAGGGCAGGGTGGAGCAGAAGCTGGAAGAGGCAGGGTGGGAACTTGGGAGAAAGGTTGGGCTGGGGTGGGATGCAGACTGGGGTGGGGGGCTGAATACTCCCAGGGCCCAGAGGAAGCCAGCGCTTGTGATGGAGAAAAGCAGTTTTAAATTATTAATAAATATGTAAAATATTGTGATTGATGCATTGAAATAGAAAAATTGGCAAAATTTATCAAATACATTGTTTAAACAAATAATACCTAGCTCTTATATAACACTGATCATCTACAGATGTGAAAGTGCTTCACCAAGGTAAGAATTATTATCCCCATTTTACAGATGTGGACACCAAGACTAACCCAAGGTCATATAAGCGCTCAGAGTCAAAGCTGCAACTAGAACACAGGCTGCCGCAGTTACACCCCAGTGCTCTATCTTCTACTACATCAGCTCTAGTGATGGAATAAGTAAGCTTCTCTGGGAATAAGTCAACATTTTTTAAATGCACTTCACAAATCTTAGTGTCTTACCATGGCTATGAGTTGCTGCAGTCAATCAGACAACATTTGTTTAGGAAGGGGAGTAAATAAAATGCTGAAAGTAGGTTTCCTCCCATTCTTATCTATCTTAGGTACTTATAAAGCTCTCATTATCTGATCACCTGACAATCTTTAATGTAGTGATGCTTGCAACACCGCTGTGAGATACAGCAGTACTATTATCTCCATTTCATTTAAAGATGCAAAGTGCAATATAAGAGCTAGGTATTATTATTATTAATTTCCAATGGGACACAGGCACAGAAAGAGTAACACCCAGATCCTCAAAAGTATAAGTTTTTAACTTCCATTGATTTAGGAGTCTAAATACCTTTAAAGATCTGGGCCCAAGCAACTTTCCCAAGATCAGACAAGACATCTGAAGAGGGAAAAAAAGAATTGACTCCAGGTCTCCAGAGTCCCAGGTTAGCACCCTAATCACTGGACTATCTTTCTTCTCCTAGATAATTGTCCATTGGCAATTGCCACCAATAGGGTTACCAATGGCACCTACTGTTTATATATTGTATATTACCCTAATGGATGAGCTGGATTTGGATAGTCTTATTCTATGTCCCACGGGGAATGAAGAAACTTCAGGGCTGATACATTTGGGATACAATGTCATGACATTGCTTTGCATCAATATTGTCTCAGAAAAAACTTCAAGAAGACAAAAGCCCTATCCCTGCACTTGTTCAAATGCTAGGGCCCGTGTTGGTATTACTGTGAGCCAAAGGGAGGGGCACAGAGTCATTTTACTAGTAAATAGAAACTGAAAGAATTGCATACAATAGCAAAATTTCTCCCCTGTATGATAACTTGAAGAAATGCAATGGAAACATTTATGTTTATATACAGGCCCTGTTCCTAATTCTCTGTAGTGCAGAATACATCTATTAAGTTTTTATTTCCAAGTATACATGCAAATGAGTGGAAATAGAAACTATCTGGAATTCACTCAAAAGCCTTTTTGTAAGTGGGCAGGTGGATAATGGGGGAACCCCATGCTCACTCCAGTCTGATTAATATGGTATTATTAAGCTTGCATAGCTCAGTTATCAACAAGCTTGTCCAAGGTAAGAAAAACTACTGTATCACACTTTAGATGTCACATACTTACAAACTCAAACTTGCAGCTTGTATTCATAGTTAAAATTATGGATTTGATCAGATATTGCGTAAAATTGTGATATTAAATTAATTAAAGTCCAAGTTGTTGTTTCTGAAAGTGACTTAATGGCAGTAACCTTGTAATTAATCAACCATGCACTAAAGTTCACTTTACAGTTACTACAGTGTAATTATAAAGTGAGCAAAAATATAATTGATGAATTTTGTCAATTTGTGTAGCTGCAAGGTACTTTTTCAAAGGTTATTTTTTTTATTTAGGTAAAATAAGCTAATACAGTTTTGGCACTTATCCTTTGACTTCACAGATTTTACTGCTGATTCAAGTAAAAATATGTGATAAATGAATAAAGATTAGAAACATTTAAGAGTTCAAAATACATTTGACAGCAGTAAGCTACACTGTGCTTACACTGTAAAGTCAGTCACAAAACACTCATTCAGAACAAATCTGTATATTTTAAAATGTGTTGGAAGAGGGAGGGAAGTTGAGAAAAAATGGTTCAGTAGAGTTAGCCGTGCACTTTTAAAATGTGTCTTTATCATCAGTACTAATGTTTGTAATAAAGTAGAGCGATGCATGTATCACCACATTTCCCCCATGAGTTTTTGCTCACATTACATGAATTCACTTTGGCAGAGGTTGCATCCATGTTGTATTTCCTTTCCATGAACATTCACGTGAGAAGGGTTTTAACTCCCAAACTCTTCATGGAAAACAAATTTAAATTCACAGGCTCAAATACTCATAGATCTGTGTGTCTCTCTCTTTCCTCTAAGCCTGTAGTAAAGAAACCAATATATTTTAAAAACGGGGGTCCATTTACATCGCTAGGATATAATGCTGTTGTGCACATATTCCTCTGATTTGTTAGTTACCTTACAGCACTCACATCATACCAGGAGCCCACGGTGGACTTATCTCATCAGCTTTCTGCTTATTCTGTTGCACCACAGATTTTAACACCAAACAAGCAGGGAGTGCTGCCTCCACCTAGCCATTTTCTACTCCCAGTGGCCCTGTGGATTCCCCTCAACAGAGAGTCTACCTGGGCTTAGAGAAGTTTTGGTAGTGAGAGGGGTAGAGCAGGAGAATGGTCATGTTTTTCAGCCCTGCCTCCTGCAGGCCAAATGGATTTCCATGTAGACATCCATCTGGGAGTTGATAGTTTATCAATATGCAGTTCTGACTCAAAGATACAACTCAGTTTTAAAAGAAGATTTATCAAAATAATCAAAAACATAAAATGGGCAACTCTTTTCACAAATGAACACAAGAAGTTAAAAGTTAATGCTATTTATAAAGCTTATAGGATAAAAGGAGTAATGAAAGACAATGAAATTACTTGAAAAAAACTTTCATTTTATCAAATTCCTTTTAAGTAGAACCACTTCATGCTGCATGCATCATATCATTCTTTATTCTGATACCTATTCTGAATTGAATGATTTTTAATCATTATCACCATATATTGTTCTAATTTGAATATGAACAAATATTGTGATGGGATGATTAGGATTCAGTAGAGTCTAATCATTCACACTTGAATTCAACGGAAAAATTCCCATTTTCTCTGCTGGAGTTAATTGGCACAGCTCCATTGAAGCCAATGGACCTGCATCTATTTACACCAAAAGATAATTTGGCCCAATATCACTCTCCAACTCATGAGTTTCGTCATGGCCCTTAATTTATCAGTTTAGGTTTAGGTAGCTTACTAGGCACATCTTCCCTTGCTCTATCTGCACAGTTTTTAGGGCCACTGAAGTCATATGACTGTGAATCCATTAGCCTGTACCCTCACAGCCCCTATTTGGGATGGCATACAGGCTCCCCATCACTTCCATGGCTGCTGTATCCAGCCCCCTAAGGAAGGTGAAATTTGGTGCTTTTGTCATGCAGATAGGATGACCAGATAGCAAGTGTGAGAAATTTGGACAGGGCAGGGGAGGGGTGGGAGGTAATAGTTACCTATATAAGACAAAGCCCCAAATATCAGGGTGGCCCCGATAATATCGGGCCATCTGGTCACCCTGCAAATGTATTCCTTAATATAGCTAGAGAGACACAATCTGCCCTCAGTTACGTGTATACATCCTCAATGGAATTAACAGCATTGGTTATGTGGCACGGGGGTGAGGGGGAGGGGGGAAATTGGCCCACAGTATTCACAGTAACATTTCATCTATAAAAAGGTTATATTGCATTAAGAATAAAACATGAGGTAAAAACATGAGGTAGTCTGTTTATTTGCCCAGGGAGTATATAGAAGCAACCAATGTGTAGATTATTCTAGGGTTGTTTTTTTATGTCATTATCAGATCCAAGTACTGTATACACAAGCATACAGTCCTACGCTTTGTAAAAGTATAGTTTGCTCAAACAATTGTAAAATATTCAGTATTCTTAAGATTAAATATCTGAATATTGCTTCTGAAGGAACAGCTGTCAGCTTAAATCTAAACTCTAGTTTGTTTACTGGCTGTATTTTATATCTGTTAGAAAATGACACCAAATGGCAATAAAATTGTTGTAAGTATTCTACTGGGGAATATAAATGCCCTTTGGTTACAGTGTACATATCTTTATACATCATTCCAGTATATTTTCCCTAGAATTATGTTAAATATGTAAAAAGCCTTTTCTCATAAAGGTAAAAATGCTAGATGTTTCCAAGCTGTAATTTAGCATTAGTGTCAAGATTGCTCGAGAAAATAAGCTACAGTTACTGTTTCATTCTTTTTAAGTGTCACTCAACATACTATATCTGATCTCGTATTCAAAATAAACTTACATGATTTTATTCACTTTTCCAGAAGTGCAAGAAAATTTAAACATAATTCATAGCATATGGATGGATGTAAATATCTTACACTAAGTAATTGGTTAGTTACCTACACTGTCTTATCCTATTACCACTAGGTATATTTCAAGTAATTAGGGAAAACATATCTCTTTTATCCAGTATGTTTAAATTGGATGAATCCTTGACATTTGTTTAGGTTTATTTGATAGATAAAATCATACTATAAAAAAGTTTCTCTACAGTGTTGAGGTTTACTAGGCCTATAATAAGAAACTGATTTTTTTGCTGAGTTAGTGTGACTTATCTTTGCCCTTTTAATAAGAAATCAACTCCCAGTCACCAGAAGAAGTCAAGATAAAAATCACTGAGATGGTGTTATCACAGTGTAGACTGCAAACACTTATCTCCAGAATTAACTTTTTTTGTGCATGGATTTCAAATACATCTTAAATGCTAAAACTCAATAATTTTCCATATATTACAATAACATAAGATTAATGAATGAGGAAAGGCATGAAAAATGATTTTTGGAAGGTCATTCCATGGGTAACCAGCATCTTAATTGAGCCCTATAAAAGGGAAATACATGATAAGTAAAAAGGAAAATGGGTTTTATTGCAAGTGAATTCTCTGAGCTTTACAATGCTTGTGATAAAAGAATTGTATTTACAAATGTAACCTCTATAATTTTCATGCCACACATTTTTAAAAAGGATTTTTATTTAACATTTGTAAAGCAATTTATTCATGTCACCTTGTACTTAATGTGCCTTTTGAATCTTTTCTTTTTTTTTGCCTCATGCTTATGAAGCTTATGAAACTACTTTTCATACCAGACATCAAATTTCTGGTCATACTAGTAAAGTTTGTATTTTAATGGGAATAACATATCTAGAACAATATAAGTGCTCTAAACAAAGTATTGCCTATATAGACATTTATTCTGAGTTGATATAAACTCTAATTCAGCAAAGCACTTAAGCACATGCTTCACTTTAATGGGGCTTTTCAATTTTCACTTTAAGTCAATGGGGTTTGGCCCCTGCTTAAAGTGAAGAACACATTTAAGTGTTTTGCTGAATTGGGGCCATGGGGCCAATGCTGCTCCCACTGAAGTGAATCGGAGCAGAGTACGACTGATAATATAATAAAATCACAAGTGGTTAAGAACGTCCTAATAGGTTTATGCAAAACCACCTTAAGTAAGCCAAATTATTTCTTCAGATACACAGACATAACTTCAGTTGAAAGCAATGGGAGCTGAGGATGTGTATTTGAGGGCGGAATTTTGCTCAGCAAATTAAATACATTTCGTGTGATTGTGCTCACATCAGTATATGTGATAACAAATATTAACGAAGACTAGGTGCTAGTGCCCTCATTAAATTCATGGAAAATAAAATTACATGAGCATTTTTATTTTGTCATATTCAGAACTACTTGTTATTACACAAAAGGCATGCAGAATTTCTAAAATATCAGTGAACAAATACATGTAATATTTATCATCTCTTCACACTTCCACCTATGGAGGTTCAAGTTGGTTTTGATTTGCTTAGTTCCCATGTGGATCTGTTACTCTGTTCTTTTCTTTGTTCAGCCATGGGCTAATAAATATATTGCAGTTATACTCTCCCCCTAAAATGTTGCGAGAGATATGAAGGCTCAAGATATCCAGGATCAGGCCCTATGTCATTTAAACAAGCTTAGTGGGACATCATGTTTTGATTGTGAAGAATGATGTTTGTGTGTTTGAAGACAGTGGGGAGGCTGTGACTGTTTAGGGAATTGTGTAAAATTCTGTTAAAAAAATTAATGCAAGGGAAGGAAATATGGCCAATAAAGTCATGAAGCAATCTATAGCAATAGAATAGCTAAGACAGTTCAGCAGCCAATGATGGTATATGGAAAAACTGCGTCCACACCACCATTAGAGGGCAAATGCTCAGAGAAGCTAATTTGTTTGTATTATTACAAGCAGCAGAGGATAAGTTGGGCAGTTATAAATCTTGTAAAACAGTGACCAATAGACTGCTTATTAACTATCAAAGTGTGTCCTGTGTTGCACAAGTGCACTGGGAAGGGAGAAAGAGGAGAAATAAAGAACTTCTTCACCTGCTATGGAGCAACAGGACAGGATACCCACCTATAACTCAACCCACCAGCAGGACAGAAGGTCATTATAGCTGGTGCTTCCCAGCTCCCAGGGGACAAGTGTTCTGTCATTAGAAAGTTTCATTCAAGTCCTCAATGTCTGTCCTATGATTTAGATCTTTCGCTAGCTGGGGCAGAGAAATGTAGTCCTCATCGTTCTCTACTAGTTCTTGCAAAAGTGGAAGCATTTGCTGTCCCGAACAACATGCTGCCTAACTCCACTAATTGGGAGAGAGGGCTGCAACATGACTGTGCCCCCAACTCTGCTGGCCTCACCTGCTGTGCGGCAAGACCAGTCATCAGACAAGTCAACCAAGCTCACATCCCAGTGCCTAGGAAAACACTGAGGTTACCATGTGGCTGCCTCCCGTGTGAGTTTAGAGAAGAGATTCCTTTACCCTCTTCTCCACAGAATTGAATCTGTGTGGGATAGCTGTGATTTAGTCCTTGGCTTAAAAGGACAATTTTTGTCATGCTTCAATATACTTCCTGAGGGGATTGCTACTGGGGAGTATCTTCTCAGACTCTGCAAAAAAGTGCGTCTCAGCTTAGATGAGTGTGCAGTGTGGGAAGAAGGTGCAAGCAAGCAACCCCACATTCCCTGATGGCACCGGACCTCTGCAATGACAACCTGGTCCTTGCATTCCTCTCCCAACTCTGGAGCAAAAGCTATTGCCATATCAGTGCCAACGGAGGCAAGGAGAAAAGGAATGTGGGTGGAACTCTGGCCATATGCACCCTTCAGTTCACACCAGCCAGTGGAGTCAAATTAAGGCATAGCTACTACAGGCCTGTGCCTAGGGCCCCAGCTCTTTGAATCTCAGCATTCATTTAAAAAAAAAAAATAGCAATATTCTAGCCCACACGGTTGTGAAGAAAAGCTTGAGAAAGTAATCTAAGTGTAACCAGAACAGACAGAGCTGCGGACAGCTTGGAACAATAACTCTGAGAAGTGTGGACTACATGTACCTCAGTTGGGTATTCACTCTGAGACCCAATGCTCTGGGGGCCTAGACAAATGTCACTCCTGCAGGAGATTAGAATTACAGCAGGAGGGGAAGAGTGAAACAAGCCTGGCCCACCCACATAAGCAGATAAACCCCAGCTGCAGGGGTAAGTACTAGGGAGTTTCCTGCTGCCACCCTGGCCTTTCTTAAGGAGAAGGTGGTCCCTACTGATCACAAAGAGAGAGAAAAACCTTTTGCCACTCTTGAGAGAGAGAAGGGACCCCGTGTCTGTGCACAAGCCTCTCTGGAAGAAGACGACCCCTCCTGCTTCCTGCCAGTGCCACTGTATGGGGCCCCAGATGGCCTTACTCCATCCCTGAGAATCAGCCCCACTTGGAGAGTAGAATATGCACCATCCTTTTAAAAAATGAAGCAGTAGACGTGCTTCCCCCTGAATTCCTGAAGTATTATACGTGCTTCGAACCTAATGCTCCCCTTATGGAAAAACCCTGTGGAATTTAATAGGGATGAATCCAGTGGGATTCTATAGAAATTATACTCTGAAAAGCTATGGCTCGTAATAGAAAACAGAGCTTTTCTAAAGGGATTTTGACACAACTACGAAAGGTGGGGGAAGCTCTTTGAGTGCCTCCTGAGCACTTGTATAAGGGCTCGTCATTATTCAGCTTATAGTTTTAAAAGTTCACTTAACCCCAGAGCGTTCAGAGGATTCCTAACTTGGGGACCGAAGAAGGCAGCCCTGGCCTTCAAAATGTAAGGATTATCAGTGTCCTTTATCAGGAAACTCTAAGGTCTGGAGATAAATAATGACTTTTGTACAGCTTAAGTCCTATTTAAGTCCTTTTTTACAAATAATTCGTATTGGATCCTTGGATAACAAAAGAGTATGTTTAGTGCCCTTAAATTGGGGATGTGGCTTTATTGGTCACATAGGTCCTTGCCACATTGATTTCAGGGATGGACTCTATGCTCATGGCATGGAAAGACAAAATTGCTTTATATATAAAATCATGTACTCTCATTCCTCTCTTATTAATGTAAAAACATTAGTGAACTGGGAATGCTGCACTAAGTTAGGGTTGTTCATTGTGTTTGAAATCCCTTAAACTCCATATCCTAATTGATATTCAGTGAAAACTCATAGGTGAAAGGCTGAAAGACTTCAACTAGTAGAATCAATTCTAGACATAGTTATTGCTGGTATCAAAAGCAAAAATCAAAATGGGGCTGGAAGAGGACTAAGTCACTGACTCCAAAAAGAATAGTGGAAAAATGCATCCAAGTACAAATCCAACCAAAGTTTTGTACAAAGATCCTCTGCTTTCTGGCAGACTTATGCATGGATCTAGAGTTCTTTGTTTTAGTCATTGTGTAGACCACATGTTTCCTCTTGTTTTCTTTGGCTGGCTGTAAATTTCTAGAGACCAGGAAGCATGGGTTCCTAGGGCACAGGGATATGTTTAGATTCCTTGAAGGCAACTGTCCATTTCTTTACGTTTTAATTTTCTTTTAAACGCCAAATAGGGCAAAGACATTCCAAATGAAATATTTGAATTGCAGAAAACAGCCTTCAGACAGTGATCAAAAGGAGAAGAAACAATGATTTTTCCAGTTTAGAGAGAGATATCTGAACCATAACCCTGGAACTGAGCAACTCTAAACTTTGTAGTTTGGATTCATCTATCATCTTTATATCGTAAACAGATCACAATGACGACAATTTCACTTGTCAAATGGGTAGTGAAGACAGTGTTCTTTCACTCCTTAATTTGGCTTGTGCATTCCAAGGTTTTGTTGTTGTTGTTCTTTTTTAAGGATGCTTTGCCTGTCTGTTCTAGGGAGTAGTCTATCTATCTAGGTCTACTGACCTATAACCAAAAGCAATGAGGAAATACATCACCACATGATGGCTCAAAAGAGAAAGCCATACAATTACAATGTAACTGAACAAATGCAAGATATGAAATGAGTCACTGCTTGGAATTTTTCTTCAATTAGAGAAGGGTTGGGTTTTTACCATATGAGCTACTTGTAATATGCAAAAACATGACAAACAATGGCCCAACATAAAATTAAATCACATTATATTAAGAAAGCTTAGTGACTCATATAGCCTGAATAAATAACCCCTGTGGACCTATTCAAGTACCACCATTCTGCACCAAATATCCATGTACCTACATCTGAAGAAAAACTCTGTATCAACTACAGTACAGATCTACCAATGTATAATATTGTATGAAATACCTATATTGTATATTTGTGGAGGACAATCCTGTACCAAGTTCATGTGGTTTTTACACGGTATGTATGTAAAGACATACCCATATAGTTTGAATGTATATTTTGTGTATACACTTTTAAATAGTTCTATAAAACACTGATAAGTTGTTACTTTTTAAAAGTGTTTTCATTCCAAATGCACAAAATGTTTTATTTTATCCTAAATTATCAAAGAGCAAAGTCTTACATTGGAAGATCTCTGGATATATTTGTGAGCGGTCAGGCCGGACCCATTGTCTTATTGTGATGTCCTAATGATCCCATGACACTGACTTATTTATGAAGTATGTTTGTATGTGTAAACACCGCATGTAAGAGATTTACTTGGACCTACCTCAACAATAGCCCCATCAGGCAGTCTGAGGAATTGTCTATAGAGATCTTGGAAGCCACTGAGGTGAACCGTGTATATAGACACATGAACAGTGATCTCTCCTGAGTGAGCTTCACATTCGGAGATTTCATCCTGATGCTGTAGGTCATAGCTGGAGACACCAGACTTGCTGGTATTGTCCTTCCAGATGTAATCATACACTGCCACCTAGTGAGACAGAAACCCCCACCAACCCCCACCACCACAAAAACATATATTTAATTAACTTGTGGCAAGAACTTAAAGTGATTTAAAATGATTTTACAATAAATCTGCAAAGTCTCTGCCACATGTAGTGCCTGCACACTTTTCAACTACATATATTTTATGACACAGATCTAAATAGAGAAGATAGACAAATCCCCAGTGTGCATTCCATAAAGTTAATTCTGCACAGATGAAGCTGTAATTGGCTCCCATATTAACCAAAAGTAGGGAGATCAAGCAGGGTAGGTTAAACAATAAAATGGAAATGCTGATTAAAAAATCATATATTTGGTGCGAGTTTTGTGAATGAGTATTTGCATTTCTCTCTTTTTCAGAAACCTTTACCCTTTTGCCCACTAACACTTTTCAGTCTGTGATCTCTGTATAGTATTAATGTAACCTTGTGCTGCTAACTGAATTGTAGATGAGGCAGAGTAACTAAGGTGTATCTTAGTGTGTTGTATAGAGCAAGTTTCTTGACATAGTTACAAATTTTCTTGTTTCTATAAACATATTTGCTTGTGTTGACTCTGTGCTTTCTGATTTCAGTCAGAATTCCTATTTAACCATTTTCATGTTATTTCTGATTATAGGCTGTACAAAATTCAAGAATGCAGCTGGAAAACAACATATCGTTTCAGAATTTCTTATCCTTAACTAGAATTGATGTTGAGCAGCATTATTTTTATAGTACCACTGAAATGGGATCTTTTTAACCCTCCACTACTGCCAAGACTTTTAAGTGAACAGGCTTTGCCAGGAGATTCGTAGTATTGTATGTCTTAGGTCTTGTCTTCACTGCAAAGGGTTTGCTGGCTTAGCATATCAGCACAGCTATATCAGCAAACCCTTCTACTGGAGGCACAGTTTGTACAACAAAAAAGTACTTTTGTCCATATGGCTTATATCAGTTCCTGGCACAAAACACCAGTACTACAGTGCTGGCACAGTGGGGTGATTATTTTTATTTATTTATTTATTTGTTGTCATTCTGATGTCAACTGTTCTAAACAAGGAAAAGCCATTTTAAAATGACAGTAAAATGCACAAAGGTCTGAATTTCACCACGCTCTGGGGTTAAAAGGCTTTTCATTCAGCACAGCTTGTTAAGAACTAGCAGCAACTGTCCTTGATCAAGACAAACCCTGCATTTTCGCAAACCAAAGACACAGAACAAATGTGTTTTACCTTCCTGCCTACCCATGTATGATTATTTCATAAGCAATAAGGCAGTTGAAGCTACCTGGAAAACAGAAATTAGATTCTTGCAGGAGGGGTCATCCAGCAAAGAACTGGCAGGAACAGAGACAAGCAACTGCAGCAGGTATTAGCACCATGATGGGGGTGCTGGGGCAAGGGAGCTCATGAACCCAGAACTTTGCAGGAGAGAAGCCCCCGCCACCACCAGGGGCACCAGGAACCACCCCAGTCATATGAGCTCAGGGAAGAAAAATTGCTAAGAAGGGTACCCAGAAACTCAGCCAGCAAGAGATGCAAGTAGCTATAGCAGGGACCTTCTGATGCTGATGATGTCATCTCATTTTTACAGCTGCTGCTCTGGACAGTCTTCCCCCACGCTGATTAGCTGTTTGCTGCAGCTTACTCCCTCCCAGTCTCTTCTGTTCAGCCTCACTGCACCTGTCTTCCATGCTCCCCTTCTTCCCTCCTCTTCCCCTTTTCCTTGTCCTCCCTCCTTTCAAAGCCCTTCCACCTCCCTTTGTCTCTAATCCCTCCCAACAAAACCCTACCCCAAAATAATTTAAAAAAAGAAACAAAAAAAATTGTGGCACTATCCTGCCATTTGAAAACCAACATATTTGTTTCCCTCTGCTTGGACATTACATCCCTTCCCTCAATCCTTCTCTGTTGCTTCGAGTTAGGTTTTAAACTCTTTGGGGCTGATACTGGCTCTTACTGTGTGTTTCTGCAGCACCTAGCACAGAGGAATCCTGGTCTCATTTGGGGTCCCATAATACAAATAAATAATTATATTAACTTTGTCTTTTAAATACATACAGGTGCAAGTTGTGCAGTACAAGTGTCAACATTTACATAAATCAAATTTTAGCACTGAGGAGTTTGCTCTAAACACCCAGGTTTGTGAAGCTGAAAAGGAAAAGCTGTGAATGGGAGGCCGTCACTACTCCAAAAACAGAGCCAGAATGCTCACTGACATTGATGATGCTATGGTGACTTATACCAGCTGAGGTTCCTCCCCGGGACTGTGAAAAGGCAGTGGAGGAAAAGGATAAATTCTAATGATTGGGTTAGAGTCACAGAGTTTAAGTCCAGAAGGGACCACTAGATCATCTAGTCTGACCTCCTGGATATCACCAGCCACTGTCACCAGTGAGCACTCGCACACTAAACCCAACAACTAAAATGAGACCAAAGTATTATTACTACCCACAGGAGACTAGACTATTATGTGCCACAGGCAGAGGCTAGAAGGGACCGAGTTGCACCAGTGCTTGAGGCCCCTGCAATGACAGGGAAATGATTAAATGAGGTATACCCAGAGAAACCCAGGAAGTGCCCCGCACGCTGCCGAAGAAGGTGAAATGCTAACTCCCCAAGGTCACTGCCAATCTGACATGGGAGAAAATTACTTCCCAACTCCACAGATGATGATTAAGGCTAAGATTTTGTCATGGATATTTTTAGGAAAAGTCACAGACAAGTGAGGGGCAATAAAGAAAAATTCATGGAAGCCCGTGACCTGACTTTTACTAAAAATATCCATGAAAAAATGGGAAGGGACTGGGCAGCTGTGAAGTGGCTGAGAGCTCCAGGGCCCCCACCACCCATGGGGGCTCAGAGCTCCAGGGCCCCCTGCTACTGCCAACACAGCCGGAGTCCCCCACCGCAGTGGCAGTGGAGGGAGCTACAGGGGTCCCGCTGCCCACCCCCATGGCAGCCAGGGGCTGTGGGGGTTCCCTTGCTGACCCCCATGGCAGTGGGGAGCTGCAGGGGTTCCCCTGTCTCCCCATCATGGTGGTAGGGAGCTGCAGGGATCCCCCTACCCCAGTGGCTGAGAAGCTGCTGGGGTCCTCCTGTCTCCCCCACCATGGCAGCTGGAGAGCTACGGGGTCCCCCTGCCCCGCCACAGTGGTTGGAGAGCTGCAGGGGTCCCCCTGCTGCTGTGGCTGGTGGAGAGCTGCAGGGATTCCCCTGTCCCCCACAGCAGCTGAGAGCTGTGGGGTGCCCCCGCTGCCTGTGGATTCTGGGAGCTTGGGGGCTCGCTGTCTCAGGCGGCGGGGGTACCTCACAGCTCCCTGCCATTGCAGGAGGCAGTGGGACCCTGCAGCTCCCAGCCACTGGGGCTGAAGTCACGGACGTCTTTGGAAGTCACAGATTCCATGATTTCTGGGATGTCTGTGACAAAATTGTAGTCTTAATGAGGATCAGTTAGACACTGAAAATGTGAGCAAGAACCAGCCAGCCAAGCACCTGAGAAACAGAATGTTCGGTGCCACCTCAGAGCCCTGGTTCATTCTGCCCCACGTCCCATCTCCAACCATGGACATCTCTGATGCTTCATGGGAAGGAAATTAAAAAAAAAAAAAAAAACTCCCGGAAGGGAAACAAAATCCCTTCTTGACCTCTGCTGGTGGCAGGCTGAAACCTTGAGGTATGAGCTTTAGGAACACAAGGCATATACCAGAAATGAGGCCCAGGGCTGAAGAGTCCTGTCCCTTACATTCACAAGCAACTCTGTCATACAATTGCACCCATAAATTTGTCCAGCTTACTCTTAAAACTAGTTAAATTGTTTGCCCCCATAACTCCTAGTGGGAGTCTTTTCCAGAACCGTGTTCCCCCTCTGATAGCTATAGACCTTCTAATTTCCAGCCTCAATTTGTTCATGGCCATTTTCTATCCATTTGCTCTTGGGCCAATAGATACACATGCTGAACTTTGAAGTCGTTCCATGAGTATATCTGAGATCAAATTCAGTATTTTTTCACTGTGTTTAGTCAGTCTGATGTGACAGAATAGAAAAAGCTGAAAAACAAATTATCAAGAGAAAGCAGGTATCATGATTCAAAGATAGAGGTGACATATCTGAGGACCTGATCTTCTGGATTTGGGTACACCAAATCTCACATAACCTGGAAAGTGCCTCCTTCTTAGCAACATTTTAACGTATTTGGCAGACTTAGGCCTGGTCCACACTAAGCCCCCAGTTGGAACTAAGATACGCAACTTCAGTGAATAACGTGAATAATGTAGCTGAAGTCAAAGTATCTTAGTTCAAACTTAAAGGTACTTACCGGGTCCACATGCGACTGGCAGGCTCCCCCGTCGACTCTGCCTACTCCTCTTGCAGAGCAGGATTACCGGCGTCAACGGCGAGCACTTCCGGGATCGATTTATCTCGTCTAGACAAGACGTGATAAATCGATCCCAGAAGATTGATTGGTGGCCGCCGAACCAGCAGGTAAGTATAGACGTACCCTAAGGTCCATTCAGCCTTGAAACTTTCAAAATGCATTTCTATTAAGTGATAGGTCACTAGATATCTACTGTGCCCTACATAACCTGAAGTTAGCTCCAAAAGTAAACTCTACTGTCATCTGAAATCTCTATCATTAAGTTAATCTAAAATGTCCATTCATTTTTACCAGAACACAATATGAGTTAATAAATCCACTGAGACAGGGTAGTCAAGAGACTGTGCATATAGGACATGTCAGAGGAACTGAAGTTAGCTATGATCTAGATTCACAAGGGCTGACAAGAAACCACAAAATGCCAGAGCAGTGTACAGTAATCCCTAAGTGAAATTCATCTTTCAGCAGAGAAACAAATTAAAGATGGTAATTCAATGATAAAAAGAGGCAGGACAGAACAGGTTCAAATGCTGAATATTTCACAACATAGCTTAATTAAAACAGGAGTATCAAGCTGTTAATCGCTTTATAATAGTTCATCTGGAAATTAGGCCTGATGCGAATGCCCTTATAGTTGATTTGTTTATGTTATTATCATTACCAAGTGTTACACAGATTTAATGCAGAAATGCAGCTTTTACTGGTCTTTACTGTGTTGCTTTTTCTTCTTCATCTGCCAGTGCACTCCTCTTTGTGCAAGTATACAACGTGAAGGAGTGGGAGGCAGGGTCATAAATTTAGGTCAGATCAGATGATTTAGTAAGTCTCATGTGGATTTAAGTCTTATTAATAATTTTAATTCATTCTTCAACAATGATTTAAATCGCTGCTTCTTGAACGTACAGTGTGACGTAAAAATTCATAGACTTTTACAGGATTGGAACACACTTCTCATTAAAAAAAGAAGATACATTATATTTTATGTTAGAAATTACAATACATTGGCTACAGATCTGTGCCTGTGGATATATATAGTACATGAACATACAGTTACGTTGCATGTATATATATGTATAAACAAACAAACACATATTCACACAAACATACATGTAGTGAAGACAAAATGTACTAACATTTTAATAAGACATATTACCCAATGTATATTACACGCTACATATATGGCCATTTAATATTAATACTGACAGAAGTGTGGGAATAGAAAATGCTATGTTAGCATAAAAATAAAGATTAATGAAAGATTACCATGTTCTGTTGTATGGCAGCTTTATAACTACAGTAGGTTAGATATAGAACCATCATTAGCAACAGAGAAATAACTACTCAAGTTTATCTGAGATAAATTGGGAATAGTTGTATATTACCATATGAGAAAGTTGTGCTTAACTCCTAACACAATAATTTATGCTTATTTCACACAGGAAATTAGACGATTTCCCTCTCCACTATGTACCATACCTGTTCTTAATTGCTTACCAATATTATAATTAACAACGTCATGCTCATCAACTGCACATGTAGCAAAAAAAAAGCTTTCCAGCTACTGTATATTTAGTCTTTTCATTGACACACAAAATATAAGTATTGCAGAAAATTGATCTGAAAATAGCACTGCTGCTTAGAGAAAATGTATAAAATGGGCAAAATAGATCAAAACCATCTACTGGGTTTGAGTGGAGCTGCAATCTTGTTGTAGCAAATAGTTGGCAAATATTACAGACTGGTAATGGGGAAAAGGGCAACAGAGGGAAAATTATAGTCAAAGACCATCAAATAACTTTCATAACATCACCAATGCATGCTCTGTGGTAACAGTTGTGACCATGGGAATTGCCGTCCTGCAGGCAATCTTTGTAAAACCAATCCAGCTCTACAATTAAAAAAAAAAACAAAAAAACAAAGCTAGTTTTACCCTCCAAGGGAAGCTCAGGACCTCTTGGGAATTAAAAGTTCCAGCTGAGTCCCTTGGTTGTTTATATCCCTGACATGCTGTTGCTGAAATCCTTATTTTTAGTAGCCATCCCAGCAGTTCCGGGTGAGGAGTGATTCTATGGCCATGCGTGTGCGCACACTAACACACACATGTTGCCACACTAAGGCCAGAGGCAACCTGGCCCCAGATTAGGTCAGCTAAATTCAACATTGAAGCTTAACTCTGAGCCTATTATGGAAGAGGCTAAAAATTTCAGGCTCTGACTAGGGGGTATTTATAAGAAGCGAATATGAACTCACAATTAAATAAATCAAACAAGTGACAAAAGGGAATGTAAAGCATAAACAAAAGTGATTATTATGCCTTTCAAAATACAGCTCCTCATATAAAAAAGAATGGTTGATAATTGTTTTGCTGTTTTGAATTCCTTTATGTAGCATGACAAGAGCAAAAGCATGCTCTGGAATGACAGGCCATAATGGGGCATATGTATGTCTTGGTCTTGAAAGTGCAAGATCTTTGGCCTGGTATTACAAAAGGACATCTTCCAGATGTGCATATATCTTATTATAACCACTCTGTCACCTGTGGGCCTAAAGAATATAATCTTTTGCAACTGCTTTCATAATCCATTCTAGACACTGTTAAATCAACATGTAACCCCACCCACCCTTGTCCATAGTAACTTTGCAGAGAGATAACTTGTTTCTAAATAGTTCTATTTATGAACAAAATGGGCCAATACTATCTTTGAATTGTTTCAGAGGAGCAGCCGTGTTAGTCTGTATCCACAAAAAGAAGAACAGGAGTACTTGTGGCACCTTAGAGACTAACAAATTTATTAGAGCATAAGCTTTCGTGGACTGAAGTGGGCTGTAGTCCACGAAAGCTTATGCTCTAATAAATTTGTTAGTCTCTAAGGTGCCACAAGTACTCCTGTTCTTCTTTTTTTGAATTGTTTATTTCAGTTGAATTTTGAATGCCTGAAGCAGTGTTGGTGCAGTCTTCTTTGATTTATTTAATAATATGCCATGGACTGACTGACTGATGAAATAAACATATACGGAGGGCGTCCTCTTCTAAAATGACTTAAGTATAATCCCAGAATGGATTTTATGATGAGCTGCCTTCCATGGTAACACAAGGGAATGATTGGTTTTTCTTTTACAAATATTAATAGCATTCTGCTTAAGTATATATCCAAATGAACAAATAATTCAGACCTATTCTAAGTGATTTTTTGGTCTCATGTTATTAAACCCAATAGTGCATTGTGATGTATTTCATAGTTCATGTATTGTGAACCTGTTACTTGGGCAACTTGCTATTTATTGTCTCATCATTTCTTGCTATTTCAGAACTACATTTCTCTACAATTGCAATTCTCAATTTCTGAGTAATAGATAAATAAAATATAAATATGCAAACAGACTTATCCGATAAAGATAAATTTGCATATACATATAGGGCCATATCCTGAAGTCCTTATTCACTTTTTACTTTGTACTTACTAAAGCAAAATACCCAATCAAGTCAATGAAAGTTTTGTCTGAGTAAGGAGTGAGTACAAACTAAGGACCCATGGCCCCTTCTGTTTCTTCTGGTGGAACAGAGACTTTGGATCTAGCCTTGAGAAGTACAGAAGTTGGAAAGTGGTGTTACTTTCCAATTTCATGGAAGTCACTTCATGGGACTCTAGTGTCTCAACTCCATGGGTGTGATAGGGTAGGGGAAGTCTGACTTAAATCCAGAGTAAGTTACTTAAAAGAAAGAGTCTGAAATAACTGCTGTTTCCCCCCCACTGCTGTGTGGATCTCCACCTTCAGAGGCTTCTCAGGCAACAGTGGTCAAAATAGCCTGCACTAACACAGTTCCTGCAGGAACTGTATTGTCCTGAGGCTTGTAGGAGCCAGATTTTGCCAGTTTCTTACACCAAGTAGTCTCATATGCCTCAAACAGTCCCATTGACATTATTTGGCCTATTTCATAGGTAGCATTTTTAATAAACATTATATACACACACACTTATTTTTTTTGAGTTAGCCACGTGAATTAACTGCAATTAATCGACAGCCCTAATATATACACAAACACACACAACTTGAACATCACATCTGATACTCTGAGGCCTAGACTTGCCTAAATCCATGCACACAAGTCCTTAATTGTTTCAATAGGAGTTATTCTCCTCACTTGCCTATAGGTTAGATTGAGACTTTGCATCTAGCCTTGTGTAAGGGATAGACTCAGACTAAGTCACAATTCCTTCAGTGGTCCCTGTGACCCTAAGAACCCCTTAATGCAAACTGGCAAAGGGTTCACTCTTCTTTAACAGCAACTTTAACAGGCCTGACAAACTCATTATACTTAACACACTGCTTCCACAGTATTTATCCATAAAGAATATCATGTAAGGTCTCTAATAAAAGCTTATGTCACACTGATCCTCACAATGGGTGTGAAATGTATGAACAGATGATATTTAGGGAGTTATGTCTATGTACCAAAATCTGTGCCAAGGCAGAGCTGACAAACAGGTTTTAGGACATTGATTCACCTGTCTATCTGTTATATATGTAGATAAAGCATTGTAAGACAACACAAAGGACAGCAAATCTGTATATGGCATAAACAGGGGGATGGGAAGACACGAGACATTAAACCATAGGGAGTTGTCCTGTCTTTGGGGTGCAAAAGACAATGAAGTTTGGGGATATAAGTCGAAGGTAAAGAGGACACCATTTTATTTTTCACTGACAAGACACAAAGGACAGTGCTTTTTCCATTCATAAAAGTTGGATCCTGTTAGGGTGACCAGACGTCCCAATTTTATAGCAACAGTCCCGATTTTTGGGTCTTTTTCTTATATAGGCTCCTATTGCCCCCCACCCCCTGTCCCGATTTTTCACATTTGCTGTCTGGTCACCCTATTTGAACCTATGTTATGGCATTTTTAAATAGTCTCCATGCAGTCTGCAGGCATTTCACCCTTGTGACTGTTCCTTTTAATTTCTGTTGAACTAGCATATCATTTTTGTGTAGTTCCCCTTTTTGAAGTTAAATGATACTGTGGGTGGGTTTCTTTAGAATTTTTCCCTCTACAAGGCTATTAAATGTAATTATATTATGGTTGCTATTACTGAGCGGTTCAGCTATATTTACCTCTTGGACCAAATCCTGTGCGCCACTTAGGACTAAAACAATTGCCTCTCCCTTTGTGGGTTCCAGCATAAGCTGCTCAAGAAGCTGTCATTTAAGGTGTCTAGAAATGTTATCTCTGCATCACTTCCTGGAGTGACATTTACCCAGTCAATATGAAAATAGTTGAAATCCCCCATTATCGTTGCATTTTCTGCTTTTGTAGCCTCTGTAATCTCCCTGAGCATTTCACAGTCACCATCACCATCTTGGTCAGGTGGACCATAGTACATTTCTACTGCTGTACTCTTATTTTTAAAACATAGCATTTCTATCCATAGAGATTCTATGGTGCAATTTGATTGATTTAAAATTTTTACTTTATTTGACTATGCTTTCTTTCATATACAATGCCACTCCCCGACCAGCACAATCTACTTTGTCATTCCTATATATTTTGTATTCTGGTATTTCCATGTTCCATTGATTATCCTTATGCCACCAAGTTTCTGTGATGCCTATTACATCAAGGTCTTCATTTAATGCCAGGTACTCTAGTTCACTCATCTTAATACTTAGACTTCTAGTATTTGGATATAAGCACTTGTACATTTTGTCATTATTCAGTTACTTCCATTCGTGTGCTATATTTAAATGGGACTCTTACATTTGATTATTCCCCACTAGCTCCTGTCTATACTTTTACCTCACCTCTTTAGTGGGATATACAGTTCCCCCTTTAATAAATTCATCCCGAAGAGATATCTCTGCCCAACCTATGTCTGTTAATGTGGGAAGTAGCAATACTCTACCCTTTGTTCCTGGACTTTAGAACCAGATGAATCCCTATATGGCCATGTAGGGATACTTCACAACCCACCCCAGTATGGAATGGTGAATGGACCCACTCATGTTGTTTTTAGAGCTGTTCGCAAACACTCTCTTCAGTCAATGATTTAATTCAACAGTGCTTGCACCCTTCTTATTCCCTGGTGGTGAATGTTCATGCAAACAGGTTTTTATATGCACAAATGTTTAGGGAATGGCTATTTTTTGAATGGGTATAATTATTTGCACACATATGCTGTCATCTTCATCTGCATCTGCAAGGGCTGATAGGATTGTGAGGATAAATAGTTGGCTAAGGGAGTGGTGCTATAAGGAGGGCTTTGGGATGTATGGCCACTGGAAGGCTTTCGGGGACAGACACCTGTTCTCGCGGGATGGGCTTCACCTGAGTAGGGAAGGAAATAGACTTCTGGGAGGGAGGCTGGCTCATCTTATCAAAAGAGCTTTAAACTAGGAAGTTTGGGGAGATGGTTGGGAGATGCACAGTTAATCTCCACGCCAGTTTCCGGTATTGAAAAGCTGAGTGTAATAAGAGGAGTCATAGCCGGGGAGATGAGATTGGACATAGGAGGGACAGGGGGGACGAACACAAAGAGGCCCGCAACATACAGTGCTAGTAATGGGAGACAGGCTAAACGACATACATTAGGCTGTTTGTACACCAATGCGAGAAGCCTAGGTAATAAAATGGAGGAATTGGAGCTCTTGGTCCAAGAATTGAAACCGGATATCGTAGGAATAACTGAAACGTGGTGGAATGGCGGTCACGACTGGAACGCAGGTATGGAGGGGTATGCGCTGTTTAGGAAAGACCGGGATAAAGGTAAAGGTGGGGGGGTGGCATTGTATGTCAATAGTGAAATAAGCTGTAAAGAAATAATAGTGGATGGAATAGATAACACAGAGTCCGTCTGGGCGATACTCAAGCTGGGTAAAAGTACTACTAGAGCCTCTCCGGGGATAGTGCTTGGGGTGTGCTATAGACCGCCGGGATCGACCCAGGATATGGATAAGGAATTGTTTAATGTATTAAGGGAGGTAAATACTAATAGAAACTGTGTAATTATGGGGGACTTTAACTTCCCGGATATAGATTGGGGAACAAACGCTAGTAGCAATAATAGGGCTCAGATGTTCCTAGATGTGCTTGCGGATCAATTCCTTTATCAAGTGGTAGCTGAGCCGACGAGGGGGGAGGCCATTTTAGATTTGATTCTGGTAAGTAGTGAGGACCTTGTTGAGGAAGTGGTAGTGGGGGACAACTTGGGCTCCAGTGATCATGAGCTAATTCGTTTTAAACTAAATGGAAAGAGTACCAGAATTAAGTCAAAGACTAGGGTTTATAATTTTGAAAAGGCCAATTTTAACAAATTAAGGGGACTGGTAAGGGAAGTGGATTGGGCAAACATATTAAGGGACCTAAAGGCAGAAGAAGCCTGGGATTACTTTAAGTTAAAGATGCAAGAGCTGTCAGAGGCCTGTATCCCCAAAAAGGGAAAAAGATTACTAAGCAAGAGACTTAGACCGAGCTGGATGAGCGACCGGCTGAAAGGGGCGATTAGGAAAAAACAGAAAGCGTACAAAGAGTGGAAGAGGGGAGGGATCAGTAAGGAAACTTACCTTAGTGAAGTCAGAGAATGTAGAGATAGAGTGAGAAAGGCCAAAGGCCGGGAAGAGTTGGACTTAGCGAGGGGAATTAAAAGTAATAGTAAGAGGTTTTACAGCCATATAAATAGGAAGAAAGCAAAGAAAGAAGAAGTGGGACCGCTGAAGACTATAGCCGGAGAGGAGATTAAAGATAATCTAGGCATGGCGCAATATCTCAATGAATATTTTGCATCGGTGTTTAATGAGGCCAATGAAGGTATTAGGGATACTAGCACCGTTACAGAGGGGCATACGGGATGGGGGATTACCACATCCGAGGTAGAAACAAAACTAGAACGCCTTAATGGGACTAAGTCGGGTGGACCGGACGATCTTCATCCGAGAATATTGAAGGAATTGGCGCGGGAAATAGCAGGCCCATTAGCGACTATATTTAATGAATCTGTAAACTCGGGGGTAGTCCCGTTAGACTGGAGAATAGCCAATGTGGTTCCTATTTTCAAGAAAGGGAAAAAAAGTGACCCGGGTAACTATAGGCCTGTTAGTTTAACATCAGTAGTGTGCAAGGTGCTGGAGAAGATTCTGAAAGAGAAACTAGTTGAGGACCTTGAAGTTAATGGCAAATGCGATAAATTACAGCATGGTTTTACGAAGGGCAGATCGTGCCAAACGAATCTGATCTCCTTCTTTGAGAAAGTAACGGACTTATTAGATAAGGGAAATGCGGTGGACCTAATATACCTGGATTTCAGTAAAGCGTTTGATACAGTACCCCATGAGGAACTATTGGTTAAAATGAAAAACATGGGGATCGATATGAAAATCCAGAGGTGGATAGGGAATTGGTTAATGGGGAGAATGCAGCGGGTCATATTAAAGGGTGAATTGTCGGGCTGGAGGGAGGTTACTAGTGGAGTGCCTCAAGGATCGGTTTTGGGACCCATCTTATTTAATCTATTTATAACTGACCTCGGGACCGATTGCAGGAGTGGGCTGATAAAGTTTGCGGATGATACGAAGGTGGGAGGAGTTGCAAACTCGGAGGAGGATAGGGATACTCTGCAGGGAGACTTGAATGAGCTTGTGAATTGGAGTATCAGAAATAGGATGAAATTTAATAGTAAAAAGTGTAAGGTGATGCACTTGGGGACGAATAATAACAATTTTAGTTACAAGATGGGGATGCATTGGTTAGAAGTAACGGAAGAGGAGAAGGACCTAGGGGTCCTTGTGGACCGCAGGATGACTATGAGTCGGCAATGTGACGTGGCGGTGAAAAAAGCCAATGCGGTCTTGGGATGTATTAGGCGAGGTATATCTAGTAGAGATAGGGAGGTCCTGCTTCCGTTGTATAAGGCGCTGGTGAGACCTCATTTGGAGTACTGTGTGCAGTTCTGGTCTCCAATGTTTAAAAAAGATGAACTCAAACTGGAACGGGTGCAGAGAAGGGCGACTAAGATGATCAGAGGAATGGAAAACCTGTCGTATGAAAAGAGATTAGAGGAGCTTGGGTTGTTTAGTCTGACAAAGCGAAGGCTGAGGGGGGATATGATTGCTATCTTTAAATATATCAGAGGGGTTAATACAAGGGAGGGAGAGGAATTATTCCAGTTTAGTACTAATGTGGACACGAGAACGAATGGATACAAACTGGCCGGGGGGAAGTTTAGACTTGAAATTAGACGAAGGTTTCTGACCATCAGAGGGGTGAAATATTGGAACAGCCTTCCGAGGGAAACGGTGGGGGCGACGGACCTGTCTGGTTTTAAGATTAAGTTGGATAAGTTTATGGAGGGAATGGTTTAATGATAAAACATAGTAGCCAAGGAAAACCAAGCAATGGTACATGAACAGCATAATGGCCAACAAGGGTCAGGCTAGAGACTCTTGCCTATATGCTCGGGGTATTACTGATCACCATATTTGGGGTCGGGAAGGAATTTTCCTCCAGGGTAGATTGGCTGAGCCTCTGGAGGTTTTTCGCCTTCCTCCGCAGCATGGGGCAGGGATCACTAGCAGGAGGGTCTCAGCCGATTGAAGTCACTAAAACACAGGATTGGGGACTTCAACGGTAGAGTCCAGGGAAGGGTCTTGCGGCCTGCAGCATGCAGGGGGTCAGACCAGATGATCATAATGGTCCCTTCTGACCTTAATGTCTATGAGTCTATCTCTGTGCAGATAAGAATGTTTGCTATTCATTATTTGCTCCTTGATATTTGTTATTCATTGTTTATTTGTTTATACGTTTAATACAGACAAGGAGCAGAAGTAATACTATCTGACTTAGGTGACCAATCACACACCACAAACAACAAAAACGTCAATAGCTGAAGTGACCAGTTCACTAACACCATATAGAATGAAATTTGTCCACACAAACCAGGATACAATCCTTCTGGCTAGAAGTAGGCAGGATTAATATGATAATATATAGCTCCTTAAAAGTTACCTCCCAGAACTGTATTTGGGGATATATCCCATCAATTCTAGGAAAGCTAGAGCGGTCCTTGTGGCCAAGTTACCATATTGCTTAGATGGAAGAGCAGACTGCCTCCAGGGCTAGAAGCTTGGCTCAGTTACATGGATGACCTGGCAGCTAAAGAGCAGGTAGCATTTTGGAGAAGAGGAATGGCAGACAAATTTGAAAAGATTTGGCCTATTTTTTCAGTCATCTTTAAGTCACAGGGGATGGAAACAGAAATGTCATTCTCCTTTTCTTTCCCTCCTTTCCCATTCCTTTACTTTTGGGTCCCCCCCCACCCATTCTCCCCTTATTTTAGGAGTAAGGGAGGAATCAATAAAATATAAAATTAAAAAAATCTGCAGAAATCAGGATGGTTCAAGAATGGCAGAAAAAAAGGGCTACAACTTCCAGGTAATATATTTGTAATGAATACTGCAATTGTCTCTAGTAATGATTCAAGTGGATATTATATATTGGTGTTGTTCTATTATTTCTCAGAACAGACCACATACCCAGCAGGCTAGTTAGAACAGATACATCCATGCTTACAACTTCTGCACACTATATACAAATCCAAATGTTCAAAAACGCGTGTGCCTAAGTGTGTGCACATTTTTGCACATACTTGATTTACGTGAGCAAAGGCAGGGCTGTGTCTGTCTATACCTTAGCTGCAAATATCTTATAAAATTTGGGCTACTGGCTCCATAAGTCCACAGAGGATAGTGAAGTGAATGGGCAATTAAATAGCATTTAGAAGAGGTGAGATTGAACTTCTGGTCACCACTTTCTCAGCCTTGGGAACTTTTCCCTAGGCTACACTGCAAGGACAGGGAATAAACACGTGCTTCTGGGGGAGAGAACAAGGGAAGGTAAGAAGTGAGGAAAATCATCGGATCTATCTGGTGTGAAGGGTACCACTCAATTCTCAAAGGTTTCCAGTTAAAGCTGGCGTTAGATTGGGTCATTAAAGCTGGTTGGAATTATTTTAGTCATAAAATTATTTTTGTTCAAAAAATGGCCTGTTTTCAAAATAAAAAAAAATGTGAAATAGTTTCATTTACTTTAAATTTCTTAAAATGTTTGTTGGGAGGGAGGGGGGTTAGGTTCCAATTTTGCTTTTCCTCACCCCATTTTCCTTTTCTGGAGCAAAATAGAAAAAGAGAAAAAAAGACAAAAGAGAGAAGGGGGAAGAAAAAACATACAAACCAAAACCTGAAAATTTGTAGTAAAAATGCATGAAAATTATATAAAAATTCATTCTTTTCACAAACTTGGAAATGAAAATATTTTCAAAATGTTTGAAAAGTGTCATGATTCCTTTCTTTCATTTTTTGGGATCAGCACTGATGGGCATATAACTATTATTTAAATTATATATTGTGGAAGCAACCAGAGGTTCCCAATCAGGACTTGGGCCTCATTTTACTAGGCACTCTACAAACAAATAGGGACAATCCATTCTGCCTAGGGTTAAATGACAAATGACATATAAAGGGAGAAGGATACAATGAAATATATTATTTTATATGTTTTCTTTAAAAGTATTTTTGTAAATAGATAAAATATGTGTCAACTATCTCCATCTGTCCCTCTAAATAATCATCATTAATTAGGTGATTAGTTATAGGCATAATTAAGAGGTGGACCTTGAAGAGAAATCTGAAAGAGGATCAGTTCATAAGTGTGTTTCATGCATAAGGGGCAACATGCAAGAAGGCGCAGAGAGGTTTGTGAGAGAAGCCTACATAGGACTGAATGATGCTGGTGTCATTGCTAGAGTGGATGGAGAGAGAGGCAATGTGATAAGAGACAGGGGTGAACAGGTACAGAAGCAAGGAGTTGTGCAGCATCTTGGACTTTGTCTTCCCAATCTGATCCCGGCAAGCTGCCAAAGACTTTGGCATCCCCACTCACCCTAACCTAATCCTCTTCCCCTGTCCCCAGTCTGCCAAACACTCCTGTTGCACTCTCAATCCAACCTAAGAGTAAGGTGGATTGACTGCAAAGTGTTTCCAGTTGTGACTTGCACTCTTTTCTGGACTGGACTACTGGACTACTTTTGTGATGGATCTCTACCATTTTAAACCTCAATCCATCTCTGGCAATAATGCTCATATATAAATCTAGAAATCCATACAAATCTATAACCAGTGATCGGTGAACCAAGAGGTGAATATAGCTAGATCCCTTGGTAAGAGTGACCATAATATAATTAAATTTAACATCCTTGTGGCAGGGAAAACACCACAGCAGCCCAATACTGTAGCATTTAATTTCAGAAAGGGGAACTACACAAAGGCTACATCTACTCTACAGGGGGAGTCGATTTAAGATACGCAAATTCAGCTACGTGAATAGCGTAGCTGAATTCGACGTATCGCAGCCGACTTACCCCGCTGTGAGGACGGTGGCAAAATCGACCTCGGCGGCTTCCTGTTGACGGCGCTTACTCCCACCTCCGCTGGTGGAGTAAGAGCGTCGATTCGGGGATCGATTGTCGCGTCCCGACGGGACGCAATAAATCGATCCCCGAGAGGTCGATTTCTACCTGCCGATTCAGGCGGGTAGTGTAGACCTAGCCAAAAATGAGGAGGTTAGTGAAAAAGAAATTAAAAGGTACCGTGCCAAAAGTGAAATCCCTGCAATCTGCCCGGAAACTTTTTAAAGACACCATGATAGAGGCTCAACTTAAATTTACACCCCCAAATGAAAAAAACATAGTAAAAGAACCAAAAAAGTGCCACCACGGCTAAAAAACAAAGTAAAGGAAGCAGTGAGAGGCAAAAAGGCATCCTTTAAAAAGTGGAAGTTAAATCCTAGTGAGGAAAATATAAAGGCGCATAAACTTGGCAAATGAAGTGTAAAAATATAACTAGGAAGGCCAAAAAAGAATTTGAAGAACAGCTAGCCAAAGACTGAAAAAGTAATAGCAAAAAATGTTTTAAGTACATCAGAAGCAGGAAGCCTGGTAAACAACCAGTGGAGCCACTGGACGATCGAGATGCTAAAGGAGCACTCAAGGACGATAAGACCACTGCGGAGAAACAATAAATTCTTTCATTTGTCTTCACAGCTGAGGATGTGAGGGAGATTCCCAAACCTGAGCCATTCTTTTTAGGTGACACATTTGAGGAACTGTCCCAGATTGAGGTGTCATTAGAGGAGGTTTTGGAACAAATTGATAAAGTTAAACAGTAATAAGTCACCAGGACTAGATGGTATTCACCCAAGAGTTCTGAAGGAACTCAAATGTGAAATTGCAGAACTACTAACTGTAGTCTGTAACCTAAATTTGCTTCAGTACCAAATGACTGGAGGATAGCTAATGTGATGCCAATTTTTAAAAAGGGCTCCAGAGGTGACCCCAGCAATTACAGGCTAGTAAGCCTGACTTCAGTACCGAGCAAACTGGTTGAAACTATAATAAAGAACAAAATTGTCAGACACATAGATGAACATAATTTCTTGGGGAAAAGTCAACATGTTTTTTGTAAAAGGAAATCGTGTTTTACTAATTTATTAGAGTTCTTTGAAGGGATCAACAAACATGTGGACAAGGGGGATCCAGTGGATATAGTATACTTAGAGTTTCAGAAAGCCTTTGAGAAGGTCTTAAGCAAAGTAAGCTAGTATGGGATAAGAGGAAAGGTTCTCTCATGGATTGGTAACTGGTTAAAAGATAGGAAACAAAGGGTAGTAATAAATGGTCAGTTTTCAGAATGGAGAGAGGTAAATAGCGGTGTCCCCCAGAGGTCTGTACTGGGCCCAGTCCTATTCAACATATTCATAAATAATCTGGAAAAAGGGGTAAACAGTGAGGTGGCAAAATTTGCAGATGATACAAAACTACTCAAAATAGTTAAGTCCCAGGCAGACCGCAAAGAGCTACAAAAGGATCTCTCAAAACTGGGTGACTGGGCAACAAAATGGCAGATGAAATTCAATGTTGATAAATGCAAAGTAATGCATATTGGAAAACATAATCCCAACTACACACATAAAATGATGGGGTCTAAATTAGCTGTTACCACTCACCTAAGAGATCTTGGAGTCATTGTGGATCGTTCTCTGAAAACATCCACTCAATATGTTGCAGCAGTCAAAAAAGCAAACAATGTTCGGAGTCATTAAGAAAGGAATAGATAATAAGACAGAAAATATCATATTGCTGCTATATAAATCCATGGTACGCCCACATCTTGAATACTGCATGCAGCTGTGGTCGCCCCATCTCAAAAAAAGATATATTGGCATTGTAAAAGGTTCAGAAAAGGGCAACAAAATTGATTAGGGGTATGGAATGGCTTCCGTATGAGGAGAGATTAATAAGACTAGAACTTTTCAGCTTGGGAAAGAGACGACTAAGGGGAGATATGATAGAGGTCTATAAAATCATGACTGGTGTGGAGAAAGTAAATGAGGAAGTGTTATTTACTCCTTCTCATAACACAAGAACTAGGGGTCACCATCTGAAATTAATAGGCAGCAGGTTTAAAACAAACAAAGGGAACTGTTTGCCAGAGGATGTTGTGAAGGCCAAGGCTATAACAGGGTTCAAAAAAATAACTAGATAAATTCATGGAGGGTAGGTCCATCAATAGCTACTAGCCAGGATGGGCAAGGATGATGTCTCTAGCCTCTGTTGCAAGAAGCTGGGAATGAGCGACAGGGAATGGATCACTTGATGATTACCTGTTCATTCCCTCTGGGACACCTGGTATTGACCACTGTCAGAAGATAGGATACTGGGCTAGATGGACCTTTGGTCTGACCCAGTATGGCCATTCTTACATTCTTAACCAAATGTTTAGAGATTCAGTGCAGTTTGTATAAGCATCCTAAAGGGTATCGAAATCTGTTGGGTCTTCAAAACTAGACTGAAAAGCTTAAGAGTACAGGTTCTGTTCTGGGGTTTTCAAACATGCCAATAGCCTTGTCCTTCCCTTGTTCAGAAACTGAATAGCAAAAATTCTTCTGAATATAACACATTTGCAGAACATACAGAAATATTGCAAAACCAGCCCGCTCCCTAATATAACAGCAATACTGCTTCCAGTTCCAGGAGGAACCTCACAAAAATGAAAAGTAATCAGTACCAAAAAAATAGTTAAACGGAACTCTTTCAACCTTCAAAAATGGTTCATGGTCTGGGGAGCAGGTTTTGGACAAATGTCTGGGTTGTTTCTGTTTTTTTGGGCAAAGATCCAGATACATTTTTATTTGATCTCATCTGGTTTGCCCATCCCTAATCACAAAGTTTCTGCCCAATATATCCAGAAACAATCTATTATTGAATTTAATATGCTTGGTTTGGAAAAACTATTGTAGTATATTGTAACCAATTGTCTATTATAATGATGTCCATTATTAGTGGAGTGCACTGTATATCCTTATCTTTTCCCTTGTAAAATAGCAAAGTTCACTGCCTCATAAACACGTAAATTACATTTTCCATTACACGTAGGACAGATTTTAACTTCTGAACCAGCAGTCAACAAAGATTCCCCCAGCTGCTGAAAAAAGTGAGTATTTATGAAGAGAGGCATAATAAGATCACAGGGAAGCCTGTCATAAAAATGCACGTTGCATAATACATGATGGATCAGCTCTATTATTTAACTTTCCCATAGATATAACAATACAGAGATATGCTAACCATCATAGTCAGCATTAATTTACAGTGGGAAAAATAATTAGAATCTCACTTTTTCTGAAGAATGGAGTGAAAATGTAAACAATGCTTCCCTCCAGGCAAGTGCTTTATCAAGTTGACAGGTGCATTTGAATTTCCATGGGTGGGGGACATAATAGGTTATTTATGTGTCATTTTAATACAAAGGCCCAACCATCAAGATGGACAGGAGTCTTTATCAGTACTGCTGTTTGCAACTAATCCACCAATTTAATACCCCATGAAAATACCTGCAACCAAAACCTGTACGTTTTTCTTTTACACTCCATTACAGGGAAATCAATATGGGCGCTATTCATCTCAAATCCTCAGAGCTGCATGAGCCCACAGCACTACGTCTCTGCCACCTAGGTGCACCAGTGATTAGGATGCAGATCTTAAGTATTGATACCACAGGTGAATCCAAAACAGGGCCACCAATTTCTACAACAGTTATCTATAATTCAGCCAAAAATAAATGTGAAAATTAATTAAAAAAATAGAGAAAACTCACTATTTTTTTTGAGAGTAGGAACACAAAGGAGACTAAGGAAGCTAAAATGTTCTGGCATGTCCTTGTATGGGATATCTCTATCTAGCTAGGCCTTTATACCAGGCTCATTACAGCAGTATCAAAGCCAGAGGTGGGCAAACTACGGCCTGTGGGCAACATCCGGCCCGTGGGAACCTCCTTCCCGTCCCGAGCTCCTGCTCCAGGAGGTTAGCCCCCAGCCCCTCTCCTGCTGTTACCCCTTCCACGCAGCCTCAGCTCGCCCCGCCGCCGGCGCAATGGCCTGACCCGGTGCTCTGTGCTGCACGGTGGCATGGCTGGCTCCAGCTAGGCAGCAGGGCTGCCTGCCCTGCTGCTCTGGGAGGCACGTCTGTAGTGCCACCAGCCACCGGTGGTCCAGGCAGCACAGTAAGGGGGCAGGGAGCGGGGGGGGGCGAGGGTTGGATAGAGGGCAGGGGAGTTTGGGGTGGTAGTCAGGGGGTGGGGGGATGGATAGGGGTCAGGGTGGTCAGAGAGCAGGGAACAGGGGGGTTGCATGGGGGCAGGAGGTCCCAGGTCGGGTGGTGTAAATGTCTAGGGTGGGGCTTGTCCCTCGCAGGGACGAGTGGGAGCCAGGCCGCCTCACTCCACGAGGCTGGGGAACAGATCAATCTCGCAGGTCCTCCTCAGGATACCGGGCCCGCGGCAGGCTCGGTCCAGCAGGAGCTCAGGCACCAGCGTCTGCCCTCTCCCACGGTCGGGCCGCAACTGAGCGCTGGGGCCGGACCGTTATACTTCCTGTCCTGCCCCTTGACTTCCGGGGGGCGGGGACAGGCGGCAGTGACTCCGCCCACTCCAGCAGCTGTTCTGGCTCGTCCCTCGCAGGGGCGAGTGGGAGCCAGGCTGCCTCACTACAGGTGGTCAGGAAGGAGAAAGGGGGTTGGATGGGGCGGCACGGGGCAGTCAGGGGCAGGGGTTCCGGGGACAGTCAGGGGACAGGCATGGTTGGATGAGGCAGGGGTCCGTGGGGGCAGTCAGGAAGGAGGGGGGGGTTGGAAGGGGCAACGGTGGGTCTGGGGGCTGTCAGGGGACAGGGAACGGGGGGGGTTGGATGGGACAGGGAGTGGGAGGTGTGTGGTTGGGGCAGGAGTCCCAGGAGGGTTGTCAGGGGGCTAGAAGTGGGCGGGGGGGGGGTCGGATAGGGGGCGGGGGCAGGGCCACACCTGGCTGTTTGAGGAGGCACAGCCTCCCCTAACCGTCCCTCCATACAATTTAGGAAACCGTATGCGGCCCTCAGGCCAAAAAGTTTGCCCGCCCCTGATCTAAGTCCTTTGGCACCTGGTTGAATGCAGTGAAAGCCACAGCATGGACTAGAGCTGTGTGAAACTTACACAATGGTATTATTTATTATTGTATTTATCATTTGTATTGTGCTAGCTCTCAGGAGCCCCGGACCAGGCCCCCACTGTGCTAGGAGATGCACACAAAACCACCTAGAACCCAAATCTCTGAGTTTTCACAACTCACTATTACCTGTAAAAGGCAACTTTTATAACAACTGGGATGAAACAGGATCAAAATTAATAGCTACAACAGCAGCTCCAGTTCATCTGAACTAACTTCTTCTCCACCACCCCGCCCAATGACAATTATTATCTTTGATACCAACTACTTTAATTTGTACTGGAAACTTTGGGATACTTTAGATTTGACCATTAGCTAAAGGCTACACTGGGTTACCAATTTGCTGGTCTCCTGGGTAGTTTCTCTAAAACAGATTTGTATATACATACATTAGGATCATTGTTCTCACATATAATATATAAATCTTGTTTAGATGTTATCTTGGGCAGATGGGGCTAGGTTTTATTTCTGAATGGAAAATCCATTATTAGTTTTAAAAGTCTTAAATCTAACAGTTCCTGTTGTATTTACAGTACATCTTTGTTAAGTTGCACAGCTGTGCGGGAGACCCTCTGTATATAACTGAATGGTGGATTAGCAAGGAGGTCATGAATCACAAAAACATAATCGTCTTAAGAGAATTATTTATAAAACTTCACAATTAATTAGTAAATGTGTTAGAACACAATAGTATCCCCCCTGCACAGCCCCCACACTTACACTAGTTCTGCTGCAAGGCTGCTCTCCTTGGTTGGTAGATGGATATAACCACTACATGACTAATACCCAGTAATCTCACTCCTACTCCTCCATTCCCCACCACAAACTCTGTCTCTTTTTGCTAGCCTCGTGCTCATGAAGTTGTGCAGGCAGCATACAGACCTCCATGCACCACATCCAAGGAGCTCCCCAATTCCTTGTCCAGGCAAGTTCCACAGCAGTCAAAGCCTCCCATGCTTCATAAAATGTGGGAGATGGTATTTATTCCTAATGCTCTCAAGTTAGATGATATTTAGGCTGAGTCAAAGAAAGTGGGAATTAAAAATGAGTGAAATGTGGCTCATTTTAAAAAGTCTTCTGGTAGGTATAGCTTTCCATTAATATCTGTTTGAACTAATTTCCGGATGAACCCCGCTTCCAGATTTATGAGCTGGCAGGGTCTACAAGCACTGGAGAAGGAGCACTACAGAACATTGGGCTGGTCTACACTGGGGGGGGGGGGAAATCGATCTAAGATACACAACTTCAGCTATGCAAATAGAGTAGCTGAAGTCGAAGTATCTTGGATCAAATTACCTGGGGTCCAGACGGCGCGGGATTGACTGCCACGGCTCCCACGTCGACTGCGCTACCACCGCTTGCTCTGGTGGAGTTCCGGAGTAGATGGTGAGTGCGTTTGGGGATTGATATATCACGTCTTAACGAGACGCGATATATCGATCCCGGATAAATCGATTGCTACCCGCCGATACGGCAGGTAGTGAAGACGTACCCATTCAGTGCATGGTAACAGGGTCCACATGGCAAGCTGGTACATGGCAAGCTACTGCATGTAGACTCATAATACCATGCATTAATTCGCCATGTAGACAAGCCCTAAGGCTTGTTACAAAAGCAGGCAATTTCAAACGACTTAAATTTTATTAAAAACAAACCTAAAACATTTTCCAAGCTCAGCGTTTCAGTCTGCAAAGCTCAGAGCATCCCTAGGGGGAATTAGCAAATATTGCTAATAACCAGATCCAGTTAAAAATAAAATGCATGTTGTGGTTCTAAATTGGTTACTTTTAACATCTTTTATAAGCTTCAGAGGTAGCTAATTTCCTCCTCTCTTCTCCTTATTTCTATATATTAGAGAGGATCTTAACTTCCTCCATTGCCGTAAATACATACAAAGGTATATACAGATGGTCATGAGTTCAAAATAACAAACAAAAACAAAAAACAAGGCTTTTTAGGTTACTTTAAACTGCTTGCTTCTGTGTAAGGTGCAACAGAGGGTCCTGTGGCACCTTTAAGACTAACAGAAGTATTGGGGGCATAAGCTTTCGTGGGTAAGAACCTCACTTCTTCAGATGCAAGTAATGGAAATTTCCAGAGGCAGGTATAAATCAGTATGGAGATAACAAGGTTAGTTCAATCAGGGAGGGTGAGGTGCTCTGCTAGCAATTGAGGTGTGAACACCAAGGGAGGAGAAACTACTTCTGTAGTTGGATAGCCATTCACAGTCTTTGTTTAATCCTGATCTGATGGTGTCAAATTTGCAAATGAACTGGAGCTCAGCAGTTTCTCTTTGGAGTCTGGTCCTGAAGTTTTTTTGCTGTAAGATGGCTACCTTTACATCTGCTATTGTGTGGCCAGGGAGGTTGAAGTGTTCTCCTACAGGTTTTTGTATATTGCCATTCCTGATATCTGACTTGTGTCCATTTATCCTCTTGCGTAGTGACTGTCCAGTTTGGCCAATGTACATAGCAGAGGGGCATTGCTGGCACATGATGGCATATATAACATTGGTTGACGTGCAGGTGAATGAGCCGGTGATGTTGTAGCTGATCTGGTTAGGTCCAGTGATGGTGTTGCTGGTGTAGATATGTGGGCAGAGTTGGCATCGAGGTTTGTTGCATGGGTTGGTTCCTGAGTTAGAGTTGTTATGGTGCGGTGCGTGGTTGCTGGTGAGAATATGCTTAAGGTTGGCAGGTTGTCTGTGGGCGAGGACTGGCCTGCCTCCCAAGGTCTGTGAAAGTGAGGGATCATTGTCCAGGATGGGTTGTAGATCACTGATGATGCGTTGGAGAGGTTTAAGCTGAGGACTGTAGATGATGGCCAGTGGAGTTCTGTTGGTTTCTTTTTTGGGCCTGTCTTGTAGCAGGAGGCTTCTGGGTACACGTCTGGCTCTGTTGATTTGTTTCTTTATTTCCTTGTGTGGGTATCGTAGTTTTGAGAATGCTTGGTGAAGATGTTGTAGGTGTTGGTCTCTGTCTGAGGGGTTGGAGCAGATGCGGTTGTACCTCAGCGCTTGGCTGTAGACGATGGATCGTGTGGTGTGTCCGGGGTGGAAGCTGGAGGCATGAAGGTAGGCATAGCGGTCGGTGGGTTTTTGGTATAGGGTGGTGTTAACGTGGCCATCGCTTATTTGTACTGTGGTATCTAGGAAGTGGACCTCCCGTGTAGATTCGTCGAGGCTGAGGTTGATGGTGGGGTGGAAGCTATTGAAATCATGGTGGAATTCTAACACGGCTACCCCTCTGATACTTGCTTCTGTGTGTAGCTCCAGGCCTTATTTACCATATACCATCCAAACCCAGCACTGAATACAAAATTATTAATTTCCTCCTGGGTATTTCTATGGTCTTCACAAATATTAATGAATTTCTCTTCATAACACCCTCGTGCAGTGGGGTTACATGATTACTCTCTTTTTACAGCTGGGAAACCAAGGTACACAAAGACTAGCCAAAATTGTCAAGTGTCCACTAATGTAGGGAGCTCAACTTAAGACACCCAGGCCCTGATTTTTCAGAATACTTAACATTTTTATAGCACATTATATTTTCAAAGCATAGTTCCAATTGTCTTCAGCCGCAGGTGTGCACACTCAGCACTTCTGCAAATCTGACCCCAGGTGTCTCGTGTTGGGCACCCAGAAAATGAGTCACATACAATTTGTGTCAAGTATCAGAGGGATAGCCATGTTAGTCTGGATCTGTAAAAAGCGACAAAGAGTCCTGTGGCACCTTATAGACTAACAGACGTATTGGAGCATAAGCTTTCATGGGTATTCTCCCTGTGAAAAATCTGGTTTGAGTAACTTGACCAGCATCACACAGTAACTCTGTGGCAGAGGCTGGGATAGAATCTAATTCTCCAGGTCATCATTCAGCTGCCTTAACCATGAGACTGTCCTTTCTCTTCCTGCAGCGCCCTGCCTTTTTCATCACTCGTCTTCCAACATATGAGGCTGGGGTCCTACAAAAAGAGTCTCTTTCACTACACAACCTTGATTCATTCCTATTGCAATAAAGATGCAAGGCCCTCTACATGTAACACAGTGTAAGCACCTATGTCAAGCAATGCTATAGCCATTTTTATTATAAGATTCCAGAAAAGCTCACTTACATGGCTAAATCATGGATAATAGGGAAAAAAGGCTTAGGAGAAGCAGCTATGACTAACATACAAGTTATATTTGTGGTTTCCAGTCAGTTATAGGCCATCAGCATTTTGCAACTTTGTTCTTTTCCCCGTTTGTGCAACTTAGTTCCAGACAAGTAGGCATAACATCTAATTGCCATATTTGGCCAATCACCATGGTTAACTTTAAATCCCCTCTCCCGCCCCCTGCATTCCTGCTCTGTCTTTGAAACTGGCATGCCCTTGTTGTTTTTAAAAAGCCATATTATATGTAGAAATATATAGTTGTCCATGTCCAATTTTCTTTTCATCTGCCTTCTACAGACCTTTTACTTCTGGTGGAAATTAAATTTCAGAACAGAAGCTGGCTACCCAAATTGCTATCTGGAACATAGTTTTTTAAAAACATATCTATTATAGTTTTAATATTTGTTCTAGGGTAATGTTATACCACTTACACTGGGATTTGCATCATGCCACATAAATCTTTAATTTCTATTAAAAGTGTATATAGTACAATAGCTTAGATAATGCATCAAAGCAATTTCAGATCTCATTAACAAATAGTATGCTTTTTGCCCTACATATGAGTCTGATTTCCTGCTGCGTTGCTCTGTTTTTTGCTGGTATAACTCCTTTGATGAAGTTACTCCAATTTTACATCAGTGTAACATAGTGGTCCAGTGTAATGAATCAGGCCCATATATTTTCTCTATTCTGCTATCATTCTAAATGCATTACATTTCTTAAAGACCCCCCCCCAATTTCATAACATTAATGTCAGTCAATCTAACATTAAGTGCAGAAAATCGTCCTAGACTGTTTTAATATTTAAGCAAAGGGGCAAAAAAACTGTAACACCTTCTTAAGTCAGCAGAGTTACCAAACACTTAGTTTATATTTTTCCAAGGATCAAAAGGACCAAAGAGAAAAACCAGTTTCTGTATATTGATTGAATAAAAATTGATTCGGCTGAGAGCCAAGTTTTTTGATACATGTAGAAGCATGAGTTTTAGTTCCCAGTAAGAACATTTTTTGTCATTTTCCAGCGCTTGCACTACTGTTTCCATTTCTTGTTTTATGTCTTATGGGGATGAGTGAACCAATTCAGAAAAGATCAGAAAACCCCCAGAACATCTGCAGTTTCAACTAAACTTTGATGGTTTGGATACAAAGATGTTTTAGTACATTTAGGGAAATATTACCAAAGGATTTCAGACTTCAAAAGTTTGAAGACTAAAAGAATGGGAATACTTATGTTTTTCTCAAGTTAAAATATTCTGAGGGAAAAATACCTCATAATCCCTGCCGGTTGTGAATCACCTGCTCTTTCATTCATATTAAGGAACCACTTTTCATTACTATGACAAGATCAGTAGCCTTTTTAAACTCTTCCTATAGCTCAGTCAATTTAAGAGAAAAATTGTATTAATAGAATATTAAGGTTACATGGATAAACATTAGAAAGTCAAGAAAAGGCAATTGCACAAACAACCTACCTTCCCCTCTTCTGCATATGCATTATGATGGTAACATATGAGCTGCCATACTGAAATCTGTTCAGTTAAGTATCCTTACTCTGGCAGTGGCCAGCAGCAGATGATGAGGAAGGTGAAATAATCCCACAGGAGGAAGGTATGGGATAATCCCCCACTATCACATACATTCAGTCTCATCCTGGTGTCTAAGGCCTTGTCTACAGTACAGGGGGGAGATCGATTTAAGTTACGTAACTTTAGCTACATGAATAACGTAGTTGAAGTCGATGTACTTAGATCTACTTACCGCGGAGTCCACACTATACTATGTCGAAGAAAGATGCTCTCCCGTCAACTCTCCTTGTGCTTCTCGTTCAGGTGGAGTACAGGAGTCGATGGGAGAGTAATCTGCATTCGATTTGGCGGGTCTTCACTAGATCCGCTAAATTGACAGCCGATGCATCCATCACCGCACGTCAACCCCCCGGTAAGTGTACACAAGCCCTAATAATTGCAGATTATTTTAACCCTGGAGCATGAGGTTTAATATCCTTCCGAACATTTCTGTGATCATTAATTATGACAGATCTGGATATTCTCTAATACAAATCTCCAATCCTTTTTTGAATCTTGCTACGTTCTTGGTCTCAACAACTTCCTGTGACAATGAACATATGCATAAAACAATGGTACATTGTTAGAGAATTCTTTTGGGTGACTCTCTTTTTGAGTATGCATTTCTTCTCATGCCATTTGGGAAACACAAGCACAAGTAAAGGATTGGTGAGAATGATAATTCCATTTGAAATATTCAACTAATCAGAGGGCAAGTGAATTCATAGATTCCAAGGCCAGAAGAGACTACTGTGATCATGTAATCTGACCTCCTGCATAACACAGGCAATAGAACTTCCCCTAAATAATTCCGGTTTGAACTAGAGTTTATCTTTTAAAAAAATCCAATCTTGATTTTAAAATTGCCAGTGATGGAGGATCCACCGTGACCAGGGTAAATTGTTTCCATGGTTAATTATCCTCCTGGTTAAACATTTGCAGTCTGAATTTGTCTAGCTTCAACTCCCAGCCATCTCATTCCCATGGACTAACCATTTGTGCTCACAGCCAACACAGCCACAAATCTGGCAAATGTAATACAAACACTATGCTGAACTTTTCAATAGCTCAGGTAGCAGCTCTGGGGGTGGGGGGGAGGAGAAGGAAATAGCCTCAGAATGGATCACCCTTCCTTTTGTTGAACTGATCCATCAAGAGTCTTCTCTCAAACATGTCATTTGTAGTCCTGAGTCTGAACAAAAGGAAACAGACTCTAGGGAGAAGGAGAAATAAGACCTTTCTTTAGCAAAAAGATCCATTTCATTTCACAGAACACTGATCGGTGATTTAAAAAGCGGCAGAGTTACTGTATTGATACTTGATGTGCTGTACATTCCACAGATGGAATTACCCTTTATCTGGGGATCAATGTTCTAGAAGATAAATAAAATTGTCTATAAAAATATTTAAGAAGCTATATTTTACTAGATTACTACCACCCTTTCCAGCTCTTAACCATTTGCCTTTTAAATTTCTCTATTTTGAAATTATGTATTTTATTTTAATCAACTATGCATGTGTATAGACTGACAAATGTGTACATCCATCTATATCTGCATGTTGTAAAAATTACTTTTTCATTTAATACATATCCCCCAAAAGTCTGCACCTTCTGCTGCCCACAGCTTAACGTAAGAAGAGTGTTAGCTAAACTCCCTCAATAGGCAGTTTCCTAGGGAGAAACCACCTGATCTAATACTAGTGTAGCACGTTTTCTTCTATTTTTTAATTTCACTTGGCAGAGCTAAGCTAGGGAGTCCTGTCAGTGACTGCTGGGTGATTGTCATGAATTTTGGCAAGGATAAAGAAACACAGGAAAGAACTGAGTGCCATTTCAAGCCAGCACACTTTAATCAGTCTCTGGCACTAGTGGAGTGAAGAATTACGAGGATCTGGCACCCCAAGGTGTAATGTGAGTGACATAATCCAATGTAACTGCTACATTTACAGCTGGGGTATCAATTGGAGCTCAAAACTATAACTGTGCAGCAAAAGAAAGGAAACTACATAAACTCAAGTGCTGACCTTCATTGTTTAAAGCATTCAAGACTCTTTCATCATGAATAACTTAAAAATTGCATAAGCTCAAATTTTGCATAGGTTATACTGGAAAAAAGAGACATGCAATAATTCACTTCCTGTGGAATTCCTCCAACATAAGTTGCTCAACTATATAACAGAGTACTTCATCATTGGCATGTGTTCAGGGGGAGAGCTGAGAAGCCTCAAAGAATAAGGAAAGAGCTATTGAGCTGGTATGAACAACCTATGCTGATTCAGAAAACAAACCGAACAAAAACCAAATACAGGACAGTTTCCAAAAAAGTTAGGTTTGCAATTTAAAATACCCATAGGGCAGATCTAATTTATATGACCAGCACTTAATGCGCTGTATATGATAAGATGACACATGCAGTTTTGGACCTTGGCAACTGTGCATAGAAAATACTTTCACAGCATTCAACCATTTCTGAACAATGTATTCATATATTATATATGTCTGGATCTGAGTTCATGAGTAATCAGAGTTATAAAAGTGTCTCCTCATGTAATCCTGGGGCAAAAAGACTGCACTGCAAAGTGAAGCGGTAAGGATGGATGAATGATCCATCTCTGTGAACTTTACATTTTGCTAATTTCAACACCATGCATCTTGAGCCTGATTCTCTTCTCATGTGTACTGGTGCAAAATAAGGCAATGGGTCCTTTTAAAGTCAATGGACTTACAGGGGTGTCAGTGAGAAGTGGTACAAGGGCCCCAGAATACAGCATGGCTGTCACACAATGCTATTCCAGCACCAAATAATCTAATATGGGACACTCAATCTGATATAGCAGACAACACTGAGCAGTTACATTTTCAGTTTTACGTTGTCAAGTTTTAAAATAAGTGATTAAAATTTTCTTTAAAACAAAACATGTGTATTTTTCAACAGAACTGATGCTTTATTCCAGCTGTTGGATATTTTGATTCAAGACCTACCAACCCCAAGCCTTGCAAGGTCTATTAGAAAACAGACGTTGGACCAAACCATGTCCTCAGTTAGAACCTTGCAGCCCCACTGACATCAGTGAGATTATATGGGTACAATTTGACCTGTTCTCTGAATATTGCTGTTTTGTGATATAGTTCCAACTTTTATTTCCCATGCTTGTTCCGGGCAAAACATTACAGCTCCCTGGATTGTGTGTCTTCTTAGTGAGAATACCACAAGAACAGTGGTATTTTGCATGGTGGTGAGCAAGTAAGAGCTCCTGAAGTTCTGGGGTGCAAATCCAGAGCTGGGGTCTAGGATGGAACCGAGGAAAGTTGAAAGAAAAAGGTACCATAAAGGTGATTTTATATAACAATCTCTCGCTCTCTAAACTATCTCCTCCTATCTTTCCATTACAAACTGTTACGCAGACTGGAAATATCTGTTTTAGAAAAATGTGCCAAAGTTGTCTCTAAGTTACATGGACACAACATCTTGGACTGCAGTTACAATGCATTGTGTAAATGAGAATAGAATTTGGCACAGTGCTTTGTGTCAATCTGAAAAAAAAAACCACCGCAAACCTGCCAGTTTCAATAGCTATATTAGATGTCAGGGCATATTTTAAGGGTCCAGTTAAAAGGCACCTGGCAAGACTGAACTTGAGATGTTTACTAAAAAACTATTATGAAACATGCCCCAGCATGTCTGCATGATACTTGGAAACATAACCCTCCTTTCCACTTCTTGTTTTTAAAGAAAGAAAAGACAAAAATAGAGAGAATCATTGTTTGTTTTTTTCCTTCCTGAAACAAAACCAGTAATGACTTGTGGTAGATTTCAAAACTGCTCAATTTAAAGACGGAAAACAAAATGTCTGATACAAACCATGGGTTGAAAAAGCTAAACAAAAATAAACTCAACTCTCAGTTTGTTTTAACTGGTTTGTTTGTTCCATAAAACGTCTTTTGTCCAGCTGTAATGATTATGATTTTTGTTTAAAAAATAAAGCCTGGGCTGGGAATTAGAATCCTGAGCTTTTAAGTCAGAATCTTTGCCTAGCTACACATCAGCTGGAAAAGAAACAACAAACTGTTGTCATGATGATGCCACATCATTGAGAAAACAGAATGAATGTTTGAATTGCAGCATCATTCAAAATTTTCCATTACGTTTTGTTTAAACCGTACAGCGTTCTCTGTGCAAATGGAAAGGAAAGAAACTTGTTTCATGAAAAAAAAAATAAAAATAAAAATAAAGCCAAACATTTAGCTTAAAGCCATCTCTAAATCCTACTATACATTCAATGAATGACAACAGTGACACTTTCTGTTAATAGATTAAGCAATATACTGCATGGATACACAAAGTTTCTTCATGGTTAGCTTAGAGGGATATTGTCAAGTGTGAAAAATCAAGAGCTCAATTCACTTTTACATGAAGACCTCTTTACACAGCTCTGGTGAGTAAATTACACCCACTTAAATGCCCAGTTAAACGGCCAATGGTGTAAATGAAAATCAGGCCTCAAATATTTAAAACAAACAAAATTCCTTACTGGTATTTACTAACTGCCAAGAGCAGCAAAACTCGCATAATTTTTAAAACATGACTTGTCAACATTTTGCTCTTTGTTCATGTTTTTTTTTCCCCACTCAATTTAGCCATGAAATAATAAATAATATGGAAATAAGCTTGCTTTTCTTCTGAGTCATTTACCCTTTCCAGTGCCGCAACATTTTGGTTGTAAACATGGCAAAGGAATGTTTGCTTTTTGCTTTGAAAGTATTTTTGTTATATGTTTTGTTTTATCCCTAAATCTTTTCTATTTGTACTGCATTTAGTTTTTAGTACAAAATTTAAATTTGGGGACTAACCTGCCAAGGAATGTCCCTTTAAGTATTTAATGCCAATAACCTATTTTTCCCAAATGGTGGGTCCCAACCCACCAATGGGTTGCAGGAAAGTTCTGTGTGGGTCACTATGTGTGAAGCTAGATTAACTCATCCCCAGGCCCAGGCCTATCCAAACATTCACTTCTCTTGCCTTGGTCTACACTGAGGGGGGGAGGGTGGGTGAATCGATCTAAGTTACGCAACTTCAGCTAGGTGAATAACATAGCTGAAGTCGATGTACTTAGATCAACTTACCATGGTGTCTTGACCACAGTGAGTCGACTGCTGCCACTCCCCTGTTGACTCCACCTGCGCCTCTTGCACTGGTACAGTACAGGAGTCAACGGGAAAGGGCTTGGGGGTCGATTTATCGTGTCTAGACTAGACACAATAAATCGATCCCTGCTGGATCAATCGCTGCCCGCAGATCCGATGGGTAGTGTAGACATACCCTAAGCCTCAGGTAGATAGGAAGGCCCTCAGGGGGCGAGAGTTTGGAGAGCAATTCTGCCCCAGGCTTACCCCACAGCGGCAGCTTCTGTCCCATGGGGCTTAGTCCATGCATTGTGACCTGGTGTACGGGGTCACAGCACCACTCTGGTTTGGCCCAGCCACCCCTCCAAAATGCAGTTGGTTCATCGCCTTAGTAGAAGGTTTAGAAAACACTGCAGTAACCTATGGGTTAGCAATTAAAGCAGACTGCAATCAAGGCAAAAATACCTCTTCTAATTCTTAGGTAGGATGTCAGCACTGCTAAATATAATTCATTGGAGTGATTTCACATCCACAAATTGCAAGACTCTTCTAATCTGATCCAAGAGAAAGCGGTATGTAAAACCTCCAAAACAGTCAAAATCTGCTGTCATATCTTTCCCACTCACTCCCTTAGAAATCCAGGTGTGTTTATAGTGCTATTTCTTGTGCAAAAAGAGGACAGCAAAATATTTTAAATGTCTTAATATTCCCCTGGCCTGCTCTGCTTTTCTTCAGGCCAACCACACCTTAACCAAACCACCTGCTACAAGCTACCTTGCAAGGGTCCCCTTCCATGCTGGACTCCAGGCACTATAGAGGAGCGTACACTCCCACCAAAATCTTACACCCCTTCTGCAGCTGAAGCACCCTGGTAGTGCTGCCAGAGGACCTTCTGCTCATCATGGGTATGACAGGGGTACTGAATCAAGAGAGGACTCAGTACCCCCATAACACACATCCTCACCAATATAGGTTAATTGGGATCTAAATGGAGGCCCAATTAACAAATGAAGCTGCAGCTGCAGGGCTTATTAGAGGGGGGAAGCAAGCACAGCAGTTCGGAGCAGATCAATGGAGAGGAAGGAAGCTCTGAAAAGGGGGGAGCCTGAAGGAAGACAGTGCTGGCTGCTGATAATGCTGCTCCTTTCCCCCCGCCCCAGAAGTAAGAGGGAAAGCTGAGTGGGACTTGTAAATATGTGAACAGTACTGCAGGCAATGGCCTGGTAGAACAGTATAATAAAGCACAGTAGTGGTGAAGGTGGCCTGCAATGAATATGGTCTTTATCTAAGGCGAGGGAGACTCCGAGAGGACCACCCCATGACAATGGGTCAAAACAGGATTTGCCTCAGGATGACAAGGAGTGGCAGCTTTAAATTGCTACCAAGCATGTCAGTAGACTTTCACTTCTTTTACAGTGAAACTTTGCTCCACATTAGAGTAAAATCCGGGTTCCACAGAAGTCAGTGGCAAGTTTCAGAGTAGCAGCCGTGTTAGTCTGTATCCGCAAAAAGAACAGTACTTGTGGCACCTTAGAGACTAATAAATTTGTTAGTCTCTAAGGTGCCACAAGTACTCCTGTTCTTTTTGCAGAAGTCAGTGGCACAGCCTTCGTGAATTTTAATAGGGCCAGAATTTCACCCGCAGTGTTTATAATCCATGCAAAATGTGGGGATTAGTTCCTGCTTAGGGTGACCATATTTCCCAAAGGGAAAAATGGGACATCACGTGAGGCTAGCCCGAGCTCCCCTCGGCCCCAACAGGGCTGACCCAAGCCTCTCACCAAACCCCTCCCACCATGTAGGGCTGGTGTCATTGCTCACCTGAGCTCCCCTCCCCATGCAGAGCTGGCATCACAGCTTGTCTGAGTCCCCTCCCTGTGCAGGGCTTTCCCGAGCTTGCTCTCCCTGCCCCCCCAGCGGGAGGCTGGGGCTGGCATCGCTGGGAGTCATCTAAGCCCTGCCTGTCCCGCCCCCCATTCCCCTCCCAGAGACAACTACAGCAAATTTATTTCTGAAGGAGGAGGAAATTAGGGATGTGGTGAAAAAGGAGGTGCTTTTAGGATACATTTTTAAAATGCTGGCATGATGGCCTTGTCCTTATTCCAAAAATATTGTTGACCATCAAACAAAAGAAAAGATTAGTGATAGATGTCTGAACCTTGCAGGCCTCACACAGTCTCACATATGTCAAAATGGAGAACAAAAATGTCACTGGGTATTGTAGATTTCCCCCACCGTAGACTTACCTCATAGTCTAAGGTCTTGATCCTGCAATGTGTAGCACGAGAGAACTGCTGCACCAATGTGAGGCCCCCTTGAAGTCAATGGGGCTCCACACAGGCTTATTAGTCTGCCTGCATGCTATCAGCTGTAGGATAGGGACTAAAGTGGGTTCTGATCCTCCCAGTCAGCTCATTATCTTGATCTGAGCCTGCACTGATTCTGGTTTTACCCACTTACTAGTGGCAGGTCTAGTTGTATTGAGAAGTTAGACAGGATGAGCTATTTGTGAGTGCTGAATGTATTTCCTACTTATTTGAAATACATTCCAGACATAAAAATTAAGAACAGCTTTTGAAACTGAAAACATACTAGAAAGACATTGGTTTCCAAATGGCAAAGTGACTGACATCCTCAGAGTTGTTTTTCAAGAGACATACAGTATGCACTACTTCTAACAATGCCATTTATAAAGCAGTAATGAAAGAAACTATCTATAAGCTAGGGCTGTCGATTAACTGTAGTGAACTCACTCAATTAAAAAATTAATCGCGACTAAGAAAATGAATTGTGATTAATCAGTTTTAATCACACTGTTAAACAATAGAATACCAATTGAAATTTATTACATATTTTGGATGTTTTTCTACATTTTCATATATATAGTATTCTGTATTGTAATTGAAACCAAAGTGTATATTATTTTTTACTACAAATATTTGCTCTGTAAAAATGATAAAAAAAATAGTAATTTTCAACTCGCCTCATACAAGTACTGTAGTGCAATCTCCTTGTCGTGAAAATGCAACTTACAAATATAGAATTTTTTTGGTTACATAACTGCACTCAAAAACAAAACAATGTAAAATTTCAGAGCCTGCAAGTCCACTCAGTCCTACTTCTTTTTCAGCCAATTGCCAAGACAAACAAGTTGTTTACATTTACAGGATATAATGCTTCCCTCTTCCTACTTATAATATCACCAGAAAGTGAGTATAAGCATTGGCATGGCACTTTTGTAGTTGGCATTGCAAGCTCTTTACTTGCCAGATATGCTAAACATTCGGATGCCCCTTCATGCTTCGGCCACCATTCCAGAGAACATGCTTCCATGCTGATGATGCTCGTTAGAAAAATGTGTTAATTAAATTCCTGACTAAACTCCTTTGGAGAGAATTATATGTCCCCTGCTCTGTTTTACTCACTTTCTGCCATATATGTCATGTTATAGCAGTCTCGGATGATGACCCAGCACATGCTGTTCATTTTAAGAACACTTTCACTACCGATTTCACAAAATGCAAAGAAGGTACCAATGTGATATTTCTAAAGATAGCTATTGCACTCGACCCAAGGTTTAAGAATCTGAAGTGCCTTCCAAAATCTGAGAGGGACGAGGTGTGGAGCATGCTTTCAGAAGTCTTAAAAGAGCAACACTCCAATGCGGAAACTACAGTGCAATTAATTCTGATTAATTTTTTTAATGGCATGACAGCTCTACTATAAACCCAGGCTTAACAGCAGGAGTTTTTATGCTCCCAGGTTCACAAGTCTCTAATCTATTTATAGCCCATCAAAATTAAAGAAAGAGAAAATAAACAGGAAAAACAAGTATAGTAGGGCTAAAAATTCTTAAAGGGATACTGTCAAGTGCATTTTTTTGAATACATTTCACTGCTAACTGTTGAAATACTTTTTTTCTTTACTCTGTTATTTTCCATTTGTAAAACACTAATCCAACCACAAACCCCAATTGTTTTCAGTAAAGCCAAAATTAACAAAGCAAGTTTGGGCTGCTTCCCTGATTGTTATTAATGAAATAAGGGGCCAGTCCTCAGGTTGTTTTTTTTCCCTCAGGCAAGACTCCTGTACACAGCAAGAGTTTTGCTGAGTAAGGTCTGAACTGTCGGGCCTTAATTCATGGCATCAGCAGCAAATTGGAAAAAGGGGTTGGGGAGTTACGTTTCTTTGGCTGTCTCTGCAGCACTAAAGTATTAAATGTGGTAGGTATTACATAAACATAGGCTATTTGTCACAAGAGTTTTTTCTGATAGAGCCGTGAATTAAAAGCAACAGCTGTACAATATTCCAGCTGTGATTAAAATAATTTTAGAATGCACTAGACTTGAGGTCGTATGCCAGCGTGGCCAAACTTACTGAACCTCCAAGCCGCATATGACAATCTTCAGAAGTTCAAGAGCTGGGGCGCTCTTGCCGGGGCTCGGGGTTTCAGCCCCATGGGTGGCTCCTGCCGGGGCTTCAGCTCTGCAGGGAGCGGGGTCTTGGGGCTTCAATCTTATGGCGGGGTAGTGGGGCTAAGGCTGCGGGGTTATAGGGCTTCAGCCCCGCAGAAGGCATCTGCCAGGGCTTAGGGCTTCAGCCCCATTCCTGCTAACGCCCCAAGCCCCAGCAGGCGCACACTGCAGGGCTGAAGCCCCAAGACCCTCCCACCCTACTGGGCAGAAACCAGAGGCAATGAGTAGGGGGTCACGTGCCCCCCCCCAATTTTTGCTAGGATTTGCTAGTTCTGTTCGGTTACATGGTGCTGCAGGGCCCCCTCCCTGCATGGCGGCTTCTGGAGCTGGCAAGCTGGAAGCTGCGGCGTGGGAAGAGGCAGTGGTAAACAGCTGGGAGCTGCAGGAAGAGCCACTCCTTTTGCTGTTGCCTCTCCCAGCAGAGCTAAAGCAGTGGCCCCGCCCTGCAGCTCCCAGCTGTTTGCCCCGGCATCTCCAAGTGGAGGTAACAGTTGGGAGCTGCGGGTAAGGAGTGTGTGTGTGTGTGCGTGTGTGTGTGTGTATATGAATAAAGCTGTTGGGGGTGTGACTCAGCCTAAGGAGTTGCCAAACCTTTAAATTTTGCCTCCCCCTCCCCCAGTCATCTCTGGCAGCAGTCATCTCTGGCAGAAGCCCCTAACCCCATCACTCCGCCACAGGGCAGAAGACCCGTGCTCCTCATCCCCCCAGTCTAGTAGACAGAGAATGGGGGTGGGTAGGGTGTGGGCAGCTCCGTGACCTGCATTTTAACAGTAAAAGAGACACATGCAACTCGCAAGACGTGGTTTGGTCATCCCTGTCTTGAGCTCTTCGGAGGTTTTGTAGGGCGGTGCCTGGCTTTACACACAAATCTCCCCACCAGCTTAGGTCCATCAGGTCAACTGGTCACTTGGGGAGGGCCACTGGAAAATTGTTCCCTCCATTTGAGACACTGAAGCCTCTCAACATCAAAAGATAATTTCTCCAAAACTTGAGAAAATCATACCCTCATACACAGATGGATAGACTAAGATGTTCCCATTGGCACTATATATGAGTTGTCATAAGGAAAGAATTGTGCCCTCTCTGCTCCCCTTCTTGCTTCATGGGTTAGTCATTTGCTGCTGTGTATAGCTTATAGCAGCAGCAAATTATGACACCTTGCACACTGCCCCATCGGCACTGGCTGGTGCACTGAGGGAGGGGACGGATATGAGGTTCTGACCACTCCCTGCCCCTCCCCTTTCCACTTGCTTGGCAGGGAGTAGACTCAAGATCTGGGTGGCCCACACAGAGGCTGCGGTGTCTTATTTCCTCTTTTATGCCCCTGCATGGGTACACAGATCAAAGAACAATGTAGCCCCCAGAGTATTTCTCCGACTTTGAAATATCAAACCTACACCCCAGCAAAGAGCAGTTCCTCACACGGGGACACTCCTTTGGGGTCACCTATTAGCTTCTTAACTTCCTAATCACCATGCTGTCTAGATTCTCTAGTACAGAACAAGAGAGATGTTGTTTTGCCTCCACTGCAGTAGAGACTTCCCACACACACACACTCACACAGCTCAGAGGATGTGGGATTAGAGTCATTTTAAAATTTAATACTTAAAATTTAAGTGGGGGAAGAATACAGTTAAGACAAAATGTATTTATTATAAACAACAGAATTTTGATTCTCCTGTTTGCGACATTGAAGGTATAACATAGAAATAAGGAAAACACGACAATTATTTAATTTTTGTGTCTTTTTTCTCCCTCTGACAAACTACTTTTCATGAATATGTGGAATAACAATAAGCTATTAATGAGTGCTCAGTGTGATGACACAGCATAGTTCTACCTTAATTATCACAGAAAAAAACAATAAATACAATGAAAACTCCTTGATCCTGTCATACAGGCTGTCCTTATTACTGTTTTTTTCTTTGTTTTTAATTGCAAACTAATGACTTATTAGATATTTGGCATCATTTGCATACAAAACTAACATTCTGAAGCCATTAGTTTGTATGAGAGGGACCATTGCATAGATCATGTGGCTATAATAAAGTATAGGCCAGGGGTTGGCACCCTTTCAGAAGTGGTGTGCCGAGTCTTCATTTATTCACCCTAATTTAAGGTTTCGTGTGCCAGTAATATATTTGAACGTTTTTAGAAGGTCTCTTTCTATAAGTCTATAATATATAACTAAACTATTGTTGTATGTAAAGTAAATAAGGTTTTTAAAATGTTTAAGAGGCTTCATTTAAAATTAAATTAAAATGCAGAGCCCCCCGGACTGGTGGCCGGGACCGGGGCAGTGTGAGTGCCACTGAAAATCAGCTTGCGTGCCGCCTTTGGCACGCGTGCCATAGGTTGCCTACCCCGATATAGGCAGTTCTTATGTGGTAAAGGCACTCAGTTGCAGGGGCAGGATCTCTTTTTCTCCTTGCAGGCCCCTGAAGGAGAATCAGGAGAACAATTTACTCAGGGGCATTTCAGCACTCTTGTGCTATGATACCCATATTCATCAACATGCAACAATCCCCCCTCCAAATGCAAAACACTACAGATCATGTTCCTGATAAAACAGACAATTTTCCTCCTTCTCTTTTTGCTGTTGGCGGGGATCCCTTACACTCTTACCTACCTAGGGCATAGCTTCCTTTTCCCTTTTGCCATGCATTAGAAACCATGAACATACACAGTAACAAAGTCTAGTTGGCCTGCGTTTTAGACACTTGTGCCGGATTTCAAATGTACCCAGGAAATGGATATTACTTAGAACCTTCAGTGGTCACTAAGACAAAAATGTTGCAAAGTGGAAAAGGTGGGAAACTAAAATGTCTCTCTATACTGAGTAACCTATTTAGGATGAAATTCATGGCCCCTGCACATAGCTCAGGTAAATGAGCTCTGTATAGAGGAAGACTGCAGGGCTGAGGAAAGGAAGTCTGTCCATTCACACAGATCCATACAGCTACTTGATGGCTGCTACTTCAGACCTTTCACTAGTGTAAGGATGATAGGCCCCCTCTGGTCTTGCTTCTTCCCCTCCATCATGCTACCATGCCTGTGCAGGGTGTGCAGTGTCATGTGTGCCCCCATTCTGCAGCTGCTTTCCCCTGTGCGGTGTAATCAAAGAGATGCTGCTGTATTGAATTGAGGTTGAGGGATGGGGTGTCTTGAATGGCCCTTTATGTTGGTAGAGGAATTTCACTCTTAAGGAAAAACTAACAAGCCTATGCACACAAGACTAAACAGATATTTAAAATATACCAATATATTAAATCCAACCTAGAACAAGAAAACCAATGGACAACTATTGTGCTTTAGTTACTCAGTCATGCAATACCATATAAGTATTCTTTAATGCTATCTAACTCCCAAAATAATTTGTACCTTGATATCTGTCTCTCTGTGTGACCATCAGCAATTCACTGGTTATCTGATTTTCTAAAAGGCAGAAATCCTGAGCATGCACACAAAAATGTGCATGCAATTGCACATGTAATTTGCACTTAACATGATTGCATAAGAAAATATGACACTGGACCAGTCAAATGACTTAATGGACATCTACAAAACTCTCAGCCTTCTCATGCCTAAGCTCCAAAACATTAATAGAAGCATTCAAATTGCCATAGCAGATGGCTCGGTGGTCCATCTAGTCTATAACCTTGTCTCTCAGATGATGGCCAGTGCCAAATATTTCAAAGGATGGTGAAAGAATTCCTATAATTACAGCTGGTTGGAAATTTTCAAAAGTCGAATTATGATGTAAAAAATTCAACACAATTTGGATTTTGAAGGAGAAAAATAAATCACAAAATATTAATCAATTTTTCCACAACCTATATCCATATTGGACAATTATGCAATAATATTTGTATAATACATGTTTCCTCTTAACCCCTAACTCTTAAGGTTTATCTCTCTTATGATATTTTTATTCATAATTGTAACTTGTGCTCATTATTCATATAACTATCTAATTTTTATTTGAATCCTGCAAAGTTCAATGATGTCTTGTGCCAATGAGTTCCCCAGGTTAATTTCATATTGCATAAAAATAAGAAGACAGCTAGTTTTTGTTCCAAAGAGTAGGATTCACTTGAGTGGCTAGTCTTGGAGGATTGCAGAATTGCTCACATTATACTTCACAGTACAGAGTGGGGAAGTGAAGCATTGTATGAATTACTCTTGCAGTATTTCACGAGCTAGTAAATTTTCTATGGAAATTATCCAGTGTGATGAAAATGTCTGTATTTCATACCTTACAAGAGCCTGATTTGAAAGAAAAATAGCACTCATTTACTGCAGCTTCATCGAATGCAAAGATAGCGAAGCTGAAGTGTTGAAATGTTAACATTCTACGAAAACTAATTATCATATTTTCACTTGCAAACTTCAAACCTGCTGCTAATTAATCTCTGTGGAAAGGATGTGTATGAATCAAATTATAATGCAAGTCAGATTATATGGAATGAGGTGTATAACATGCCCTGCCACTGAGGAGAAATGAAATGGATTGCTTGCTCAGGAATGACACACACACAAAAAAACAGTGTGCTTGCTCTTCATTAGTGCACCAATCTGTACCAGCCAGCCAATGACAGGTTTACCCCAAAGAATTGTTGCAAACCACCTTGGATTTTCAAAAGTTTGCCTGTGGTCACAAATTATCTAGATGCAGGGAGAAAAAACTATTTGACTGAGCAAACCTTGACCTGGCGCTTGCAGAGTTCTGTTGTGAAAACATCTTGAGGCCAATCAAGTGCCATTAGCACATGTCAATGGATTGTCTCGTGAATTACTTCAAAAATTACAGTTAAGTGTATTACCCCCTCCATCACTGTCCAAGCACTCTGACAAAACAGTTTGCATATCTGCTTAAGTAATATAGAAATTAACACCTCCCTTCTAGGTATAGAAATCAGAAGGATGACAGCAGACAATTAATTAGGTCCATCTGCACTGCTGCCTTTACATAATTAATATGTTCATTACAGGTTTTAAATGCTTTTTTGTGTTTACTCTGAAACTATATTACATTATATATCCTGAACTAAAGGCCTGAATATTTTTAGGTAGAATTCTATCAAATGATTCTTATTAACACGAAGTTGTGGTGAATAAAATGAACGTGTTATAAAATCAGCATTGTGTTCACAGATGCTTTCTCCAAATAAATCCCATGAAATTTCACCATATCATTTCATTTTGCATGGCTCTACAGTGCGGAACAACCGAGCATCATATGAGACATCATGTGGCAAAAAAAGGAGGACATGTGCAGTTCACAAGAGTCTTTCCTCCTCATAATCTCTTTTATTTTATTTTATTTTATTTTATTTTATTTTTTATGTATATTAATGTATTACCACACAAGTTTCAGATCAAAGGCTCCTTGGCTTCGAGTAGCTTAACATAGCCTTTTTATACAGTTGCTTTATTCCGGGTCTTTATTCCTAAAGAAAGGGAAATAATGCACTACCACCATAGGACTGTGCAGTGTTATTAGAACTACGGCCTCAATTTGTAATACTGTTTTCATTAGTCTGCTGATTGATCATATCCATTCTTTCATTATTATAATTTTATTATGAGGCTTCTTTGTGTGTGCACGTCTGTTCAAATATTTCCACTTGTAGACCTGCTCCATGGGCAAAGGAAGACTTAATTCTGCCCAGGTTGCAGTTGCCTTCTCTCTCTCTCTCTGTCTCTCACACACACAGTTTCTAACCAAAGGTTGTGAGTTTTAATGGTATTCACGGATACTGTCAGATTAGTTGGTTATTCCAGATGCTTGCCACCACCCACATCTCTGTCTCTCTCTTCGTCTGACCCCCTACTCCCTGGGGATTAAATATCCTAAAACCATAGTGAGTTAAATGTTTCAGGACATCTGGCAAATTTAATCTCACACAATTCAAGTTGTTGTTCCTTCATGTAGTGTTTTGTTGTTGTTGTTGTTGTTTTAAGGTTGGGAGGTCATGAATGGCTAAATTCCAAAAAAAAAGGTTTCGTTCTTTTTTTGAACCTTAAATGCTGTTTTGCCCAATCCTCTCTCACATCCCAATACCAGCTCATGCCTTACATCAGCTGAGAATCTGGTCCTTCAATAAACAGAGCTCTTAAAAGTTCACTGGGACATGACACTATTTCCTCCCTCCTCCTTTGTTATATTTCTATGGTGAAATCTTGGCCCCACTCAAGTCAGTAGGGGTCAAATGGGTCAGGATTTCATCTCTAAAAAGATAACAATTTCTTATTGCCTAGCACCAACCCAACACTCTCAATCAGACTGTCCTGGATTAACCTGGTGGTTTGTTGATAGTGGCTCGAGGAATTAGTTTTTACTTCTTATTTTTCTGGCTAAGTTCAATGTTTGCATTTTTGTTCCCTACTAAACTCTTACAGAAAGCTTCATCTTGGTCCCAGTAACTCTGAACAGAAAATGTATTGAGACTAGAGCTGAGTGAATAACTGATTTTTTGGATTGGTGGTCAAATAAAAAAATAAATTAAAAAACTGCTAGTTTCAGGTCAGATTTTTTTTCTTTTCTTTTCAGCTCAAACTATTTGCTGAATGTGACCTGAATTTGTGAATAGTTTCAGTGAAGCTGAAACTGCATTTTTCAGTGAATAAACTATTCATCCAAAATATATTGGCCAGCACTAATTGAGATACTTGAAAGAGCTTGGGGGAAAGGAACATGCCACCGGGTTCACTTGCAGTTGCTAGGATTCTGAATGGCCACCAAAACTAGATTAACAAAAGAGATGATAAAACAAAAATATAGCATCAGATTCTCAGCCCCAGTTTTCTCCCCTCTGCACTATCTGAGCAGAACTTTCACTAAGACTTAAAGGCATTCAGCATCTTTCCTGATCAGGCTTTAAGTCTTTTAAGGTCCTTAGGCTATTAACTATAGACTCCATTCAAAATACAGCATTGATGAAATATAAATGTTAAGGTAGAGTAGATGTTTGAAATATAGGGGCATTTATATCAGTGATGTAGACTGGTCAGCAATAGTGAAAAGCATTATATTCTATGTTGTCCTCCTAGTATTGCCATTTTGTCCAGAAGATGAGGCTTTGTGTGTGGGCGACACAAAAAATATTGTGGACAACTTTACTCCAAAGTAGACAACTAGTAACAAACTTCTCACAACCACAAACTTCTCACAACCACAGGGACTCAGAATGTCATTGCATCGAGATTAGGAAGATAGTTTAACAAGAAACTAACCCTGTGCTAGTATTTAAGCTGAAAATACTGGTCTACAATTTTTGAGAAGTCGTCTGCTTCAGAGATAAAATGTGCTATTTATTATGTATTTTCATGTGCTGAATTCAAATATGACAATTAAAACAACTGATTGGCTACTGTTTCTAAGATATTTAAGTTTTTACATTTTATTTCTATGTATATTGTGTAGATAGTAGAGTTTTAATCATAAATTGTAAACCTAGGTTTTTTTGTGTGTTTATGGTTGCTTTACATGATAATATTTCACCTGTCCTGTTTATGTAACATTTTAAAAATCAGCAAAAGGGTTATATAAATAAAATTTATTATGAAACAAAAGGCAAAAAGCTATGATGTACATAGTTTAGTCCTATTCAGTGTCTACTCGGCGTTTCTTGGCTTGTCTCTTGTATTCATTAAATGGAGCATCTCTTGTCACTGTCCAGCAATAGTCTGCAAGTACTGATGGGCTCCAGTTGCCCCGATAGCGTTTCTCCATTGTTGCAATGTCCTGGTGAAATTGCTCGCCGTGCTCGTCGCTCACTGCTCCGCAGTTCGGTGGAAAAAAATCTAGATGAGAGTGCATCTTTAGTGACATGTTGCAACCAAGGCTTTTGTATGCCTTGAGGAGGTTTTCCACCAACAACCTGTAGTTGTCTGCCTTGTTGTTTCCGAGAAAATTTATTGCCACTAACTGGAAGGCTTTCCATGCCGTCTTTTCCTTGCCATGCAGTGCGTGTTCAAATGCATCATCTCGAAGAAGTTCACGAATCTGAGGACCAACAAAGACACCTTCCTTTATCTTAGCTTCACTTAACCTTGGAAATTTTCCATGGAGGTACTTGAAAGCTGCTTGTGTTTTGTCAATGGCCTTGACAAAGTTCTTCATCAGACCCAGCTTGATGTGTAAGGGTGGTAACAAAATCTTCCTTGATTCAACAAGTGGTGGATGCTGAATACTTTTCCTCCCAGGCTCCAATTACCGTTGGAGTGGCCAATCTTTCTTGATGTAGTGGGAATCTCTTGCACGACTATCCCATTCGCAGAGAAAACAGCAGTACTTTGTGTATCCAGTCTGCAGACCAAGCAAGAGAGCAACAACCTTCAAATCGCCACAAAGCTGCCACTGATGTTGGTCATAGATTACGCACCTCAAAAGTTGTTTCATGTTGTCATAGGTTTCCTTCATATGGACTGCATGACCAACTGGAATTGATGGCAAAACATTGCCATTATGCAGTAAAACAGCTTTAAGACTCGTCTTCGATCAATTAATGAACAGTCTCCACTCATCTGGATCGTGAACCATGTTGAGGGCTGCCATCACACCACCGATGTTGTTGCAGGCTACAAGATCACCTTCCATCAAGAAGAATGGGACAAGATCCTTTTGACGGTCACGGAACATGGAAACCCTAACATCACCTGCCAGGAGATTCCACTGCTGGAGTCTGGAGCCCAACAGCTCTGTCTTACTCTTGGGTAGTTCAAAATCCCTGACAAGGTCATTCAGTTCACCTTGTGTTATGAGGTGTGGTTCAGAGGAGGAGGATGGGAGAAAATGTGGGTCCTGTGACATTGATGGTTCAGGACCAGAAGTTTCATCCTCTTCCTCTTCCTCGTCTGACTCAAGTGAGAATGATTCCGGTGCATCAGGAACCGGCAGTCGTTCTCCGTGGGGTACTGGGCGTATAGCTGATGGAATGTTTGGATAATGCACAGTCCACTTTTTCTTCTTTGACACACCTTTCCCAACTGGAGGCACCATACATAAGTAACAATTGCTGGTATGATTTGTTGGCTCTCTCCAAATCATTGGCACTGCAAAAGGCATAGATTTCCTTTTCCTGTTCAACCACTGGCGAAGATTTGTTGCACAAGTGTTGGAGCATATGTGTGGGGCCCACCTCTTGTCCTGATCTCCAATTTTGCAGCCAAAATAAAGGTGATAGGCTTTCTTAACCATAGTGGTTATATTGCACTTTTGTGATGCAAAAGTCACTTCACCACAAACATAGCAGAAGTTATCTGCACTGTTCACACAAGTACGAGGCATCGCTGCTCATTTTGGCTAAACAGAAATGTGTCCTTTGCAAAATCAAACACTGACAAATAAGAGAGCACGGCACTGTATGATTTCTAGAGCTAATATAGGGCAATTTGTTCAGCAGAGTGATGTAAGCTTTGTTATGATTGTACCATCCATGACTTCTAGGAATAACATGATGCAATTCATATCATGTATGACGCAATACCAGCTTCAGATTGCATCGTTCATTGTTTTGCCTAAAAAGCAAGTACTATCCAAACCCAGTCATAGATTTATTCATAGATCCAGTCAAAAATGTATTTTAGTCATTTCTGGTTTAAATTGAGATCCCTTCCCTTTATAACTCACTTATCCTCCTCCATTCCCAAGTCAAGGGTCATATATACTGACCCAATAGCATATCTTGAAAACTAGAGCCAATCAACAATTTTAAGCATCATTTTCATTCTCAGTGACCCAGAATTAGTAAAGTTTGACTACATTTATTTCAGAAGTATTTTGGCTGTAGAGCAGTGAAATTAGAGGCTTGGATCAGAAACAGGCAAAAGGCCAACTTAGACAAAAGACATAGATAGAACCACTGTGCAGCGCTTGGTATTGTCTGAGAATCCCATTCCTAGCAAATGTCTTAAAACCTAATGCAGAGAAAAGTTATACTCAAGTCCTGGTATACTCTGCAGAAAGGAAATTCTGCACCATACAAACAAATTGACATCCTTCTCTCTGTCTTTTGCTTTCAGTATATTTTAGTTTCTTTGCCTGAAGTCAAGTGATGTCTAAATCAGCAGTTCTTGAGGCAGAACCTTCTTTCATGCATATCAAGAGTAACTGTTTGTGACAGACTGAGATTTTTCTGTATTTCTTTCTTAAGCTGCCTCCTCTTCTAATTTCTTTCTATTATTTTCTCTCGTATTTCTCTTTCCATTCTTACTTGACTATCTTTTCAGTTTGTCTTCTCATGATCACCTTCTCCTTTGCTGTCATCTCTCTCTCTCTCTCCATCTCTCTGCCCATATCATCTGGTTTTCTTTCCCTCTCAAAGGACCTGGTATTGCAAAGTGCCAACTACCCTCAACTCCTACATATATTACTAGGCATTGAGGGTGCTCAGCATCTCTCAGAGGACACTCAGTTACCTTGTAGGTTAACAACCTAATCGCCTACACTTCCCCCTTTACCCACCCTCACTTTTACCCAGGCTACATTTCTTCTGACTTTCTGAAGAACCATTGAGTGAAATTCTGGCTCCATTTAAATTAATGATAAATCTCCATCAATGGGGCTAGGATTTCACCCAATGACTCCATTTGGAATATTAAGATCCATTTGAGCTATGTGCTCAAGCTGACATTTTTGTTCAACAGTGTGTCCAATCTTAATCTTCATGCCCACTGTCAGCATCACCCATGTATAGTCAAATGGTCAAGTTCAGGGTTGCACCAAAACTTCAAAGAGGAAATTTACCAGTTATAGTGTCTCAACTGTACAAAAAGGTCACTTCACACTTTTTTCCAGCTCTCTTATGATATATCTACACAAGCAGAGCACAAATTCTGGAATCTGGATCTTTAGGAAATGGAAAAATCACTGTGTCTGACTATACTCCTTTTTTGTTAAATAAATATTTGCATTTTCTTAGTTTTAAATGTCAAGGGTGCAAGAAAATGTATTGAACCTTTATATTAGATTCATTCAGTTTCCCACTATGTTGCAAGTGCTAGATTCTGCTGTGTGCTTGACAAATGATTAGATGGTTTCTTTCTCTGCCCTTGATAGTCTTTTCCCCCTTGCTTCTCCCTTCTTCTCCCATCCACTGCAAAACAGATTTCTAAATTAATACAGAAGAAAGCACAAGAGCACAGGAAGGTGCATTAGTGATTGATTACACAGATCCAAGCAAGTACAGTCCACTCTGCAGGTCCCCAATCATCACACATCCACTGACTTCAATGGCCTTTCAGTGGCTCTGATGTGTATATTGCAACATGCACTAGTGGGAGACTCATGCTACTTCTTTGCAAAGGACAAGCAGTGTTCACATCTTCACATAATTTAGCTCCATTAGCCATTCCACCCTGTGCCAGAAGCATGGCTCTTATAGCTAAGACAAGGCCAAAGTTCCTCCTTTTCCCCACAAAGCAGGCTCCAGTAGCAAGGACAGGATTTTGCCCTTAACTATTAACAAGTAATTAATGCATTATTGAACAGGAATAAATAGATAGCAATTAAATAACAAGTATTAATGACTATTTATTAACATATTAATAGTTGGCCTGAGAGTAATAAATGCAAATTAGTGTAAAGTGCTACCAAAAATTGTGTTGATAATAGGCCCTCCAGTAATTTTGTGTGTTCAGGATAATTACAAATATATTTTCCTTTCAAAAACCTACTGCTGGGTAATTTTTTATGGTTTACTGTAATATCATTTTAGAATTAGAAAACTAGCCCTAGTCTAATTCAAATAAATTTTGCAGTGCATCAGGATTTATTTCAAGTATGAGCTTCACATTATCTTTTTGGATACAGGGCTTGCATTGTTCCAGAAACTCTCAGTGTGCAGACATTTTGGGTTCACATTGGCCATACATACTTTGTTTCATCTTAATGGTTTCCTTTAGGATTTTTGTGATTAAAGTTAATCTGTAGATAGTGTCCAGATCTTAACGTCAATGGATAAGGACCAAGCATGGTAAAATCACTGAGGGCCAGATTCTAACCCCTTTACTCATGCTGAGCAGTACCTTACTCCACAAATAGTTCCACTGGTTTCAGTTTCAACATGACTCAAGCTGGTACAATTGGGCCCTGCATGACTAAATAATAGTAATACCTCCCTCTTTGTAATGTTTTTCATCAGTAGATCTCAAAGTGCTTTACAAAGGAGGCCAGTACCATTATCCCAATTGTATAGATGGGGAAACTGAAGCACAGGGAGGTGAAATGACTTGCCAAAGGTCATTCAACGGGCCAGTGGCTAAGCTGGGAATAGTCTCCTGAGTCCCAGTCTCCTGAGTCCCAGTCCAGTGCTCTAGTCACTAGTCTACATTGCCAGGCCTATTAGGGATCTGGCCACTATAACTCCAATTCAGAAAATCATCACTGTTCAGCACATGCTTAAAGTAAATTATATGTTTAAATGCTCTCCTAAATAGGGATGAACTTAAGTGCATGCTTAAATGCTTTCCTAAACCCTGATTGTCTCTATCCTGACTTAGAAGGAGAAAATACCAGCTGACATACAGCTCTGAATTGTTATCTAACTTATCCTGGGAATCTGATGATGGAGTTTTACCTGATCTTCAGTACTTAATGTGACTCATCCACCAAAAGAAAAAACCTAGGCTAAATCCATAATTCTGACCCCCTATTTAATTGATTTTATTAGCACTGAATCAATGTTATATTTTTCTGTATTCAACCTTAACTATGGCTCTGATCCTGCAATTTTATATGCCCAGAACACCCCTGCAACCATGCCAAGCTCAATTAACATAAATGAGCCTCCATGCAGATATAAGGGGTCTGCCTGCATAGATCAGATTGCAGGATCAGGGCCTAAGGCTCTTATTAATGCAGTTCTTACTCTACCACCACCACACATGCTTTTGTCTGTCTCTTTAAGGCGGTATTTTTACTTTTCTACAGCTTGCCTCATTAAATGCAATGTGAATTAGCTCACCAAAAATAATAAAGTAAATTTCTGAAATCAACTACCTGAGTCTTGAAGGCTTTCCCCACCCCCACTACGTTCCAAACTGTTACATAAATGTGATTGTGACCATGTAATCTGTATACCTGGAAATATTATTTCTTTTTGTTGTTAATGAAGGTCCTACGGCACAAATTTATTAAAGGTATACTTTTCTATGGGATAATAATTGGGTTGATAATATTAAACTCATAGGCTCATTTTTAATTGCAAGGGCAGATTATGAATACAGCTTCTAAAATGTATTTTAATGAAAAACACTACATCCTGACCTAATCATATCAACCTTATGCTATCTAATTAAGGATGCAAAAAATCATTAGAGTTGCAAAATATTAGTTCCAGCTCCATCAGGCTGCTAGCTGCCCCTTCATGAATATATATATTTTTTACTCTATGATAAATAGTTAATGAGGTAAAAATGACAAAATTTGCATGTAGGCAAATTACTTTAATAGAGTGATGTCTTCTCTGACTACAGAAAGTGACCTTTTTCCTATCAAAAGAATGGTTAAAAATACTTTGAAATGATGGCATGACTGTCTTTCCAGAAATGACAAATCGCTTGTCTGAACAATATAAAAATTATAAAATGCAATAACCTTAAATTCTCATCATACTGTAAATGTGTCCTCTCCTGCTGCATTTATCAATTTAATAAAAGGAAATTAAGCATATTATAAAATATCCATTTATGGGGCAATTTTTAATCCAGAGGATAAAAATGAGAAGCACATGGTTAAAAGTCAGGAAATACTGCAAAGGCCTAGACCTAATTTTCTTTAAAAGGTTTGACTGAATATTTACTTGAACCGCTTCTATTTAATATAGCTATATATTTATATAGATATAGATATATGATTTGGCATTCTTGCACTATCATTTGCAAAACTGCTCACAGTCAACTTGGTATCTCATTTAAAAATGAACACATTAATATTGTACGCTATAAGGCCTGGTAGTGTGTCTTCCATACTGATTACTTTGAACAATTAAATAGAATGAAAGGAATGGGACAAGATAAATATCTTATGCAAATTAACAGCAGCAAAGGCACTTCAAGATCTGCAAAGCCAAGGATCACATGAAAAATTGCAAACATAGGCCCTGATCCTGCAGTGAAATGCACTCAGGCAGGTCTGAATGATCACGTGGAGCCTGACTTCAGGGAATTAACTGTGTATTTCTAGAGGTTTCCTATCAGACAACACCAACATTATAAACACTAGTTTTGCCCAAGATCTAGCCATTTAACAAAATCTTTACACCATTACAAATAACAATCAAACTAACATAATTAACAAACAAAAGAAAACACAGGTCTCTAAAGGGTATCACTTACTCAATAGTATTAATATGTTGCATATGTAGCTTAGGAGTTTGGGTTCAGGAAAGAAGTGGTAGTATTCTGCTCTCAAATTTTACTCATGATGAGTTTGACCCTGAGCCCTCTGAAATCAATGCTAGAGCTCCTGTTCACTTTATTGGTGCAGAATTAGGCACTATGCCCACAGGCCCATCACTTCCCCCACCCACTCACCGTCCCACCTATTTCCCCACTATCCCTATCTGTCCATAGCAACTGGCTGATTTCTTATAAGTGTCACTGAATTCAATTATCAGGGGGTAGCCGTGTTAGTCTGTATCTACAAAAACAACAAGGAGTCTGGTGGCACCTTAAAGACTAACAGATTTATTTGGGCATAAGCTTTCGTGAGTTAAAACCTCACTTCTGGGACACTGCAAGACACATGGATCTACACTAGCAGATCCCATGCAAAATAAGGGCATTTTAAGAGGCTCAGGAAGGTGGACATTGGCGCTGTACAAGCAGCAGGGACTTTGGGACTACGCATGGTGGGAGGGGAACCACTGGGACTCCACCCAGGTGCAAGGGCACTCGCCAATGGATGCCAAAGTGGAAATTTTGAGGATTGTGGTAATATGATGTATGGTATAACATTTTCCGCTCATTACGTGGTTGCATTTTAGCATTGTGACATGATTTGCATACGAGACTATCCCTGCAAATTAACTGCTGATGAGTGCTACATCTGCTTGGATAAAGAAACTCCTATCTTAAAACCAAACCAGCTGCTACCACAAAGGACTTACTTGCTGAACTGGGAAACAACTTTTCTTATAAACTACATTCATTTTTAAAAAGTGCAGGGCTCTGAAACATTAAAGGATCAGGGCTGTATACTGCAAGACTGCCATGGTGAACATGCACAATTCTACACCATGAGCAAAACTTCTATGATATATTTAAAAAATATTTCTAAGTGTCTGATTTCTTTCAGTAGTTTTATCATGTAAAAAGTATTACATTTAACACCTGCCACTTATATTTCAAGATTTCTTCTACCCAATATCAGACCACTGGTAACTATAGAAGTATTTTTTCCCCTTTTTTCTATTTATCTTTTTCTATTCTCTCCTCTATTTCCCTTCCTTTTCTCTCCGAGCCCTTTCTGTGCTATTGCAAACAACAGTAAGCTGAATAATATCATTATAGAGCAGTAAGTCCTTAAAAAGAAAAAGGCTGTTTGCAGTTGCCTAGTCTATCATATTTTTCCTTATGAAAGTTGTTGCCTGGGCTTATGAGATGAGTTTGTTTGGCCTCATTTTTTTTTAATGTACCAGACGGAACTGAAAACAAAGAACAGTGTATTTTGCTTTGACCCAGTGTAAGTTATTTTAAAAATTAAACTTGCTTTTTCACACTAACAAGAAACTAATGTTATCAGTATAAAAATATAGGAATGTCTTAGTCAGATTTCTGTGGTTTGGAGTTTTATACTTTAAACTCTCCTCCTTCTCCCCTCCCCACAAATGAGATTAAGTACTCTGCACTTCAGGAAAAGCTAACTTTACTGAGTATCTGTTTTGTTCATTCAATCAGCACATTCACCTTTTTATTTCCCCTTTCAGGGTCCAAACTGTCATCAAGAAAGAAACTGGAAAATAATTACAGCTGTGCCACATGTTTATAGCAGCCACAACTGAAGCTATATATTGATATAAACTGCTGATCTCTCAACTGCAGCTATAGAGACTTGCAACACTTGCAGACCTCAATTTAAAATCATCAGTTTCAGTATATTAAAAATAATAAAAATCAAAGGAGACTCCACACCCATTTCTGAGTATACAGATGTAACTGACTAATGTTTTTCATATCTGTAACTGACTAGTTATATCTGCTGCAATAAAAAAGATACTGCATAAAGAGTTGTCGATTGTTTCCAACCATGGGCATAGAGGGGTTCATGAATTTGTAAATTTGTCCCTGGTTAATCTGCACTTTAATAATCGCTCATTAACTGTACTGTAAATAATAACTTATAAAGTCAATGATTACAACTTAATGCTTGGGAGTGAGGGAGAAAGACATGGATACATAGTGGTACACAGATGTTATTGTTGTTATTTATTTGCATTGCGGTAGTACCTAGGAGCCCCAGTCATGTACCAGGACCCCCCATTGTGCTAGGCGCTGTACAACACAGAACAAAAAAATGGTTCCTGTCCCAAATAACTTACAATCTAAGTATAAGATAAGACATAACAGGTTGGGGGGTTAGGAGCAGAAAGGCAATATGAATCCTCCAGTTTCGTCACCCAAAGTAGGGTAGCTTCAAGCTCAGCCTACCTAATCCCTGTCCCCCTCCCTTCATGTAGCTCCTGACATGGGCTTCTGTGGAATCCCGGGAAGGACAGGGAGGAAACAGAAGTTTGGCTGTCACTGGCAGTGACTCACTGAGATGCAAGGTCACTTCCACTAGACTCCCTGTGACCCTAGTTGCAGTAGTGCTCTAGGAGTGTCTCTCACATTTAGCTCATCAAGTTCCTGAATTGGGAAACAACTTTTCTTATACGCTACAAAAGTGCAGGGCTCTGTAACATTACTGGGAGTCTGCAGATGGCATGAGTGCAAATGGCCTTTCTAATATTGTCTCTCCGAATGTAGTGAATTCAGATTTTGGAAAGATGCTCATTGGCATTTGTCGTTTTAAAATTCGTTTAAAATTCATAGAACTGGTAAAGTTTGTTCTGCCTGAAGCTCTCTAAGAATCATTTTATGTGACTCTATCTTCCTACTGGTTGCACTCATGCAAACAAAGCATTATTTGGGCCAACACATTACAAAAGCTCTTTTCACAGAGATTCTCAGTGCTACTCACCTTTCGTCTTTCACCATTGATGCCTCTCCATTGTTCAGCCTTTTTCATGATGTAGCTCAATTCCTGATTAGAGATTTCTAGGTCTAATGGAACGAAGAATGTGCCTTCATCACCGTGAGTGCGTTTAAATACATCTAATAACCAACCTTCATTGTGCAGCCTAAGGAGAGAAAAACATTCTGTGCTGGTTGAAGTGGTTGTTAATGCAAATAAATAAGATTTGCTTTTTTTATATTCTTTCTGTGTCTAATTTTTGGTCTTCCCTCCATTTCTCTAGTCTCTACCAACCCAGTAGCCAGCTTGTTTCCCAGAATATCATGAGCATATTCTTTAACATTCATCCATAAGAAATCTTCTGAAAATGGTGTAACAGCCAAAACATATCCCACTTATTCTTAAATATAGATTTATTCTGTTTAATTAACCAGAGACACGGGATCCCAAATAAAGCCCTGATCCTGCAAAGATTTCTACACATGCTTAATTTTACAAACTGTGATTAGTCCCACTGATTTCATGCAGGGCAGAAGTCTGTGTATCACCAGAACCCAATAATGGCCAGATCACACCATATAAAACAAGAGATGAACCATTTCCCCCCAAAACAGAAAACCTACACAACCCAACCTTTCTCTGATGTTTTAAAAAATTCATTTGGTTTGTTTGTTTTTGTTCACTTTTCCATGTCATGTGTGTGATGGTCGGGATCAGAAAAAGGATGGGACAGTAAAATACTATACCATAAAAACGGCTAGTCTAATGGTATTTCTTATATAGGTGAAACCAAAAATTATTGTAAATCTTTTGAGAAAGCCTGATATAACTTCTCTGCCTTAGTTGTAGAACTAAACTTCAAAACATGTCTGTTTAATTCAAACTGAAATTTGGCTCCTGCTAATCCCAAATTCATTTCAAAACCAGAGTCCCACAATAGATAAGACAATGTATAGTAACAGGACCCTAGTCTTGGATTCCTGAATTGATATTTTCCCCCCTTTACATGCTTCTGAAAGTTCATATGCTTCAATTAAGTTTATTCAAATTCAGTCCAGCTGCCCATTTCAGCCTTTCCACCTTCCCTACATAGTCACAAAGATGCAGGGCAGTGGCCAACTGGACTAGATTTGCTGCGGGTTTCCGTAGGTTACACCCTCCTCCCAACCAATAAAAGCCCAGCTTTGTGTGAGGTTGTGCCATTGGTCATTCCTCTGGCTCTAAGGCACCCTCTTATTGGTAAGCAGAGAGGCAGCTTCCCTCCTGGCACTGCCTTTTTAAGATGGGAGAGGAGCAAAAGGCCATTCAGCCTCTCATTTTGCTTCAGCAAGGCTTTTTCTCTCACCCCACCATAAAATGGTGCTAGTGTTTAGGACAAATGGCTGATACCTATCCTAGGGATATTTTGTTGGTGTATAATTGCTTATTATATCTGTTGTTATAATGTAGGGGTCGGCAACCTTTCAGAAGTGGTGTGCCGGGTCTTCATTTATTCACTCTAATTTAAGGTTTCGTGTGCCAGTAATACATTTTAACGTTTTTAGAAGGTCTCTTTCTATAAGTCTATAATATATAACTAAATTATTGTTGTATGTTAAGTAAATAAGGTTTTTAAAATGTTTAAGAAGCTTCATTTAAAATTAAATTAAAATGCAGAGCCCCCCGGACCAGTGGCCAGGACCCGAGCAGTGTGAGAGCCACTGAAAATCAGCTCGCGTGCCGCCTTCAGCATGCCTGCCATAGGTTGCCTACCCCTGTTATAATAACTAGCTATTGTGGTTTCTTTTCTATTCAGCCAAGTCAGAATCACATTCAGGTTTCCACATGCTCCATTGTGTTTTGTCTCAATATTGACGGTGGATGCAGTATTTTCAGAGGACTACATGTATTTGGTTGTTTGGGCTGGGACGGTACATAGGGACTAGTATCTCTCTCCCACTACAGTGGGATTCAGAGGGACTCATCAGCACAGGCTGCCACTAAAGTCTATCACAGGGGTAGGCAACCTATGGCACATGGGCCAAAGGTGGCACGCGAGCTGATTTTCAGTAGCACTCACACACCCAGGTCCTGGCAACCGGTCTGGGGGGGCTCTGCATTTTAATTTAATTTTAAATGAAGCTTCTTAAACATTTTAAAAACCTTATTTACTTAACATACAACAATAATTTAGTTACATATTATAGACTTATAGAAAGAGACCTTCTAAAAACGTTAAAATGTATTACTGGCACGCGAAACCTTAAATCAGAGTGAATAAATGAAGACTCAGCACACCACTTCTGAAAGGTTCCGACCCCTGGTCTATCACAACAGTGTTTTTAACCCTCCCTATCAGGGGTGGGGGGAACCATGTGGCTTGTAGTCCAAATTGCATGTTCAGATGCAGGTGGAATGGACAGTCCCTTTGACAGGGCTGCCCAGAGGATTCAGAGGTCTGAGGCAAAGCAATTTCGGGGGCCTATTCCATAAAAAAAAGTTGCAATACTATAGTAACATGTATTTGGAAATGTAAAAAATAACCAATGAAATACATTCAAAAATTAATTTTTAATAATTTGAAAATACACGAAATACAATATTTAAAAACATTAAATGCTTTAATGGTATGTATACATTTGCAATTAATGGGCTGTCGCTGGGTGATGGTTGGTGCCAGTGGGCTGTCGCTGCCTGGGGGTGGCGCTATTGTTGCCCAGGGCTGGGTGGGGAGCTGGGCTCTGGGTCAGGGGGTGCCCGGCTCAGAGGGGCTGGGCTCGGAGCTGGGGGTCAAGGCGGCGGGGGATGGGGTCGTGGGGTGCCTATCTCAGAGGGGCTGGGCTCGGATCTAGGGGTCAGGGTTGTGGGGTGATGGGGTCTGGGGATGTCCAGCTCAGAGGGGCTGGGCTCGGAGCTGGGGGTCAGGGCGGCGGGAGATTGGGTTGGGGGTGCCTATCTCAGAGGGGCTGGGCTTGGAGCTAGGGGTCAGTGTTGTGGGGCGATGGGGTCGGGGGATGTCTGGCTCAGAGGGGCTGGGCTCAGAGCTAGGGGTCAGGGCTACGGGGGGAAGGAGGGTGTCCAGCTCAGAGGGGCTGGGCTCGGAGCTGGGGGTCAGGGTGGCGGGGGATGGGGTCGGGGGGTGCCTATCTCAGAGGAGCTGGGCTCATAGCTGGGGGTCAGGGCTGCAGGGGGGGGATGGGGTCAGGGGGGTGCCCGGCTCAGAGGGGCTGGGCTTGGAGCTGGGGGTCAGGGCTACAGGGGATGGGGTCAGGGGGTGCCCAGCTCAGAGGGGCTGGGCTCGGAGCTGGGGGTCAGGGCTGGGGGGTGCCTGGCTCAGACGGGCTGGGCTCGGAGCTGTGGGTCAGGGGTGTGGTGGGGGGATGGGGTCAGGGGGGGGGTGCCCGGCTCAGAGGGGCTGGGCTTGGAGCTGGGGGTCAGGGGTGTGGTGGGGGGATGGAGTCGGGGGGGATGCCCAGCTCAGAGGGGCTTACCATGCCGCTTACTCCCTCTCCCAGAGCCTCAGCGATCCGCGTCCAGGAGCTCCTGCTGCTCGGCCTGCCGGAGCTCGCAGCCCCTCCCCTTTACCATGTGGCTCTGAGTGGGAGGACCTCAGGCCCCGCCTGAGCCACGCTACTGCAGCACTGTCCAGGGCTGCTCCTGGACGCCGTGCACTGAGGTGCCAGGGGATGGAGGAAGGCGAAGGTGGAGGCAGGGGGGAGCCTCCGACATTCTCATGGGGGCCCCTGTGGTGCCCGGGGTCTGGGGCAAATTGTCCCACTTGCCCCCCCCTCCCTCTGGGCAGCCCTGCCCTTTGATAGAGTAGCTGTTTTGCTGTTGGTATCTGCCAGTCTGTACAAAAAGCATTTCTTGGGGGTCAGGCCAGGCAGCTACAGCCACCCTTCAATGCAGAGACTATGTTAATTCCTCTCTTATTTTGATTTCATTTTTGTCTGTTTATTTAACAAAGTTGTCATCATTAATTGCATCTAGCTTGTGAGATATATTTTTGGTGATCCCCTCAAAAGAAGAGATTAAGGGTTGATGTGAGTGAGGTGTATTTAATGTTAAGGAATATAGACAAATTGGCTATGTGGAATATTGGACTAGGTTCAAAAACAAGGGGTATAATTGGTGCTAAGAAACAATGGAATATTAAGGTATTTCAAAATACATTTCTATAAGGAGAAAATAATTAATACACTATGTCAAATGGATTCCCAAGTGGTACAATCTATTCAAATGAATATATTCAAAACAGAATAATTTCATAATTGATTCTTGTGCCTAGATCAGATGTCTCACTGACAACAATGGAAATTTTGTGCAAAGGTCTGACAGACTATAGACTGCCATGTAACTCTTACATATATTATATTGCACTCAGATGAAAAAAAATACTAGCCAAGTCGATGGACCTCATTGCTTTTCTTCATCCTGAAACATCAGGAAGTGAACCACTGACTAGGTAACTGGTGGAGGGTGAAGGGTTTGGGTTTTATGAAACATTGACCCACCTTCTGTGGGAAGAGGGATATGGCCTCCATCTCAGTAGAAGCGAAACCAATCTCCTCAGGGACAGGCAGGCTAGACTAGTCAGGATGGCGTTAATCTCATGTCAAAAAGGGAAGGTAAGAAAAGGGAAGATATGAGCACCCAGCACAAACTCGAGTGTTGAGAACAAAGTTAATCAAGAAACCAAATGGACCTGAGGAGACGAAGTTATTGAATTGTCTATACACCAGTGCCAGGAACCTGGGTAACAAACAAGAGGAATTGTTATGATCATTTATGAGCACAAATTCGATCTCATTGGTATTACTGAAGCTGGTGGGATGAGTCACATGACTGGAATGCTAAAATCAATGGTTATATCTAGGGCCCTAGCAAATTCTCAGTCCACTTTGGTCAATTTCACGATCATAGGAATTTAAAAATCATAAATTTCATGATTTCAGCTATTTAAATCTGAAATTTCACAGTGTTGTAATTGTAGGGGTCCTGACGCAAAAAGGAGTTCGGGGGACAGGGCAGGATCACAAGGTTATTGTAGTGTGAGTTGCGGTACTGCTACCCTTACTTCTGCACCGCTGCAGGCAATGGCACTGCCTTCAGAGGTAGGCAGCTGGAGAGTGGTGGCTGCTGGCTGGAAGCCCAGCTCTGAAGACAGAGGATGGCGTAGTATGGCATTGCCACCCTTACTTCTGCGATGCTGTTGATGAGGCGCTGCCTTCAGAGCTGGGTGCCTGGCCAACAGCCACTGCTCTCTGGCCTCCCAGCTCTGAAGGCAGCGCCGCTGCCTGCAGCAGTGCAGAAATAAGGGTGGAAATACCACAACCCCACTAAAATAACCTTGTGACCTCCCACCCCTGCAACTTCCTTTTGGGTCAGGACCCCCAATTTGACAAATGCTGGTCTCCCCCATGAAATCTGTGTAGTATAGGGTAAAGGCACTCAAAGGACCAGATTTGGTGGGGGAAGACCAGATTTGATGGTCCGTGATGCATTTTTTGTGGGCGTGAATTTGCTAGGGCCTTAGTTATAACCTCTTTAGGAAGGATCAAGTGGGCAAAAGGGGAAGGGGAGTGGAACTCTGTCAAAAATAGCATAATCAATGTCCATGTCATTGATAACTTAGAAGAAAATGATATTGAAAATGTATGGCTAAATATCCTAACAGATAAAGTACAAGATGGAGTATTAGTTGGCGCAGACCACCAAATCACACTAGAAAAGAGAATGAATGCTTCCTTATGTGTCTATATATAATGTGTAGGAAAAAACGCTGTGTGATCATGGTGGACTTCAATTTGAATGGCATATGCTGGAGGTCTTGTGCTGCCAATGCTAAAACATTCTTGGACTTTCTAAACATTATAGATGACAATTTCTTAACTCAAAAAGTGTTTCAGCCAACATGGGAAAATTCTTTATTAGACCTTGTCTTAACAGGTAAAGAGGAACTGATCACCAAACTAAAAATTAATCATAGATTAGGCACAAGTGATCATAACTTGATCACATTTATAATATACAAGCAGAATAAAGTCCAGACCAGAAATATACATACTTAGTGCTTTAATATGGCCAATTCAAAAAGCTGAAAACAATTATGAGCCAAATCAGCTGTGAGGAAGAATTTACTCAGAAAAATGCGAATGATAATTGGGAATCATTTAAGAACACCTTACTAGATGCACAAAAAGCCACAATCAGGAAAGAAGGCCATACTGATTTAAAAATGACCTGGTTTAGAGGGGAAGTGAAGGCAGCTATAAACGATTTTAAAAATAATATACAAGTGGAAGAAAGAGTAAATTAATAGTAATGAATATAAATCAGAAGTTAGGAATTGCAGAAAATTGATAAGAGAAACAAAATGACACAAGGAGAACTCTATGGACACCAGAGTTGAGGAAAATAAGCAGCAGTTTTAAAAATATATTAGGAACAAAATGAATCCTTACAATGTATTGGTCCATTACTAGATGGAAATGGTCAAATTATCAATAACAACACAGAAAGGGCAGAAGTGTTCAATGAATATTTCTGTTCTGCATTTGGGGGAAAAACAGACGATATAGTCTCACCATACGGAGGATGTTGAACAGAAGCTATTTAAGTTAGATATTTATAAATCAGAGGTTCAGATAACTTGCATCTGAGAGCTTTAAAAGAGCTGCCTAAGGAGCTTGCTGGAATATTAATGTTGATTTTCAATAAATCTTGGAGTATTGGGGAAGTTCCAGAAGACTGGAAGACAGCCAATGTTGTGCCAATTTTTAAAAAAGGGTAAACAGGATGACCTGGGTAACTATAGGACTGTCAGCCGAACATCGATCCCGGGCAAGATAATGGAGCAGCTGATACGGGACTCGATTAATAAAGAATTAAAGGAGGGAAATGTAATTAATGCCAGTCATCATGGGTTTATGGAAAATAGATCATGTCAAACTAACTTGATATCTTTTTTTTAATGAGATTACAACTTTGGTTGATAAAAGTAATAGCGTTGACATAATCTACTTAGACTTCTGTAAGGCGTTTGACTTGATACTGCATGACATTTTGATTAAAAAACAAGAACTAATGGCACACATTAAATGGGTTAAAAATTGGCTAATTGATAGACCTCAAAATGTAATTGTAATGAGAAATCTTCATCGAGTGGGTATGTTTCCAGTGGGATCCCGCAGGGATCTATTCTTGGTCTTATGTTATTTAAAATTTTTATTAATGACCTGGAACAAAACATAAAATTATCACTGATAAAGTCTGCAGATAATGCAAAAATTAGGCGTGGTAAATTATGAAAAGGACAGGTGACTTAGTAAACTGCATGCAAGCAAACAATATACATTTTAATACTGCTAAATGTAAATATATCCATCTGGGAACAAAGAACGTAGGCCATACTTACAGGATGGGGGCTCTATCCTGGGAATCCATGACTCTGAAAAAGATTTGGCGTCATGGTGGATAATCAGCTGAACATGAGCTTCGACTGTGACACTGTGGCCAAAAGAGCTAATGCGATACTGGGATGTATAAAAAGGGGAATCTCTAGTGTGAACAGAGAGGTTATTTTACCTCTATTTGTGGCCCTTGTATGACTGCAGCTAGAATACTGTGTCCAGTTCTGTTGTCCACAACCCAAAAAGGATATTGTTAAATTGGAGAGAGTTCAGAGAAGAGCCACGCGAATGATTAAAGGATTAGAAAACATGCTTTATAATGATGGATTCAAAGAGCTCAATCTATTTATTTTAACAAAGAGAAGGTTAAGGGGTGACTTAATTACAGTCTATAAGTATCAACATGGGGAACAAATATTTAATAATGGGCCCTTCAGTCTAGTACAGAAAAGAATAACATGATCCACTACCTGAAGTTGAAACCACACAAATTCAGATGGGAAATAAGGTGTAAATGTTTAACAGTGAGAGTAATTAACCACTGGAACAATTTATCAAAGGTCATGGTAGATTCTCCATTACTGACAATTTTAAAATCAAGATTGGATTGTTTTTTCTAAAAGATACGTTCTATAATTATTTTGGGGAGGTCCTAGGGCCTGTGTTATACAGGTCAGACTAGATGACAACAATGATTCCTTCTGGCCTTGGAACCTATGAATCTCCTCTGTACATAGCTATTCTTTGAAAGTCCAGGTCAGTGATTTAGATGATTTGCCACTTCTCTTGCTAAACAAGAGCTAGACCTTGCTATTCACTTCAGCTTGTTTAATGTAACATTCTTTTTCAAAATGATGTGAAATTTAATGCAGTTAAATTACTATCATTTTGCTGCCATAAACATTTTCTATAAGAAGATTTTAAGCACAAGATTATCAGCTATATAATTAACTTTGAATTAATTAGGAATCATTAAGCCTCTCTCTTCTAGTTTCTTTTTCTTTTGCCCGAAAGTGCCCTGCCTTCTCCAATCATAATGCTGTATTTTACTCTCTTTTGTGTGAAAGAAAAATTACTAAAACATTTCTTCCTGATATTTTAACACAGCTTCTGGAAACATGTTAATAGCAAAATCTCTTCCTAATGCTAATTGGGGGGAGTGGGAAAGGGGGGAGAGAAAATCTGAAGAGGTTACCTAAAGAAAAAAGATGAAATTAAGTAATACAATAGAAAACCTCACAAGCTAATTTCTTTTTAAAAAGAAAGCTCATAATATATTAAAGTTACTTTTTCTGACAGGCCACTTTAAATACATACTGGCCAGGATAGTGTAATATCAAGAAAGGGAGGTGAACTACACTTAAGTCAGTAAATACTGAGATCATTGTCACAATATATTTTTAGCACAATTAAAATGAAAGAGTTAAAGCCAGTCAACGTGCTAGTAAACAAAAAGCTCCCCTGAAGGCAATGAAAAGATGCGCACGCTATGCCACAGACTCCTATGACAATCAACAAGTTTGTTAGATTATTTAGATTGGGAGCGTTTGGGGGCAGGGACTGTCCTTTTGATTCTGTGTTTGTACAGCGCCTAGCACAATAGGGTTCTGGTCCCTGACTAGAGCTGCTGGGCACTACCACAATACAAATAATAGTAGTAAAAGACAAATGATTTATACGATCTGCTTTCTACCCACGCCTCATGCCCTGACAGCTTGCTTCATAGCTGTTCATCTGATGCTGCTACTCATGGGCTATAAGTGGCAACTGGGACTCCGGTGCTTCTCCTATATGGGAGATTTAATTGTGGTTCTGAATACTGATGGATACACTGGCCTCACACCTTCATGCCCTTAGTTAAACTGTAACTTAAAGGACTCTTTTTAATGGTAACATGAACATGAATGCTAACTGAAACTGACCAATGCAATCAAGTCTATGTTCCAAGGGCCAAATTCTGGCCTTTGAATAGGTTGCACCAACATATTAGAGAAAAGGATTTGTCCCTAAGTGTCTGTATTGGCCCACATTTTAAAAGAACGGTGCAATGAGTGCCCCTGTGAAAATGTATGTTCACCCATTGAGCCGAACAGACCCATATTTGAATGCACAAATAGGCCACTCAGGAACCTACATACACCAAGGGATATTTAAGTCACAATTGCCTTTTTTAAACCAAGAAATGTGAAATTTTGGTGGCTTACCCAGTGTATTCCCTTTTGCAAATGCATGCCATTATATTTACATTCTGTAAACCCAATTAACATATTAGCTCAGATATGTTTTCCTCAGAGGAATTCAAAATGGTCTTAGTTCCATCAAGTTCAATACTTACACTGTTTAAACAATTCTGTTAAAATTCACGTATGTTCTGTGTACCCTGATTTTGCCATTGAGGAAAGCACTTTGAAGATCATATGCAGCATAACAAGTTTTATTATCCTTCCTTTGCTTTATTATTGTGTTATGAATAATTTTAAAAATATGTTATCCAAAGAAGCTTTTTTTTTTCCAGTTAAGTTTTCCCCTCCCGTTTATTGGAAAACATTATGGGAAGATTGATCCAGAAGGGAAAGAATCTTTGATGATCTTGCACCTGTTCCCCAGACAATGAAGATGTTCATAATATTCTCATAAAAACCTGCCTTACAAATGTTTTAATTTAAATTAATTTTCCTGAGTAATAAACGACAGCAGCTAAAACTTATGAAGCTATTCAAAACTATTAAGTCAATGATTAAGAAGGCATTAACATCTCAAAAACTAATTAACTAGACTACCAGTACATTGGAGTTGTGTACAGCTTCCAGGAATGTAGAAGCTTTGAAATACTTTGCAGAAATTTAGATTGCCATTTATCTTGTTCTGTCTGCTACAATGGAGTTTCTGGAAAGAGGTAGACAGAGGAATGGCTAGGTCAGACGCAAACAGTATACTGATCATTCTGATTCTTAAAACTGCTAGAATTTCGTGCCTTCATCCACAGCATTTATGTGTATGTGCCATCATCTGATGTATATCACTGAAAATTTTTATTGCTATATAGAGAGAGTTGCTCAGAAACATGGGCAGCGGGTATCATAGGCCAGGGCAGGCTAAGCCTCCCCTAACCCAGGCTGTGTCCCTGCCAATGTTGTGTCCTGAGGCCCCACCCTCCCTCTCTACCTGAAGTAGGATGCTGGGGAATTAGCTCCAGTCAGCGGCCCTGAGCTCAGGCCTGCCAGCGGCCCAGGGCAGTGCTGGGGCCAACCACTGTGTTGGGCGGGGGGGTGTCGGGCCAGCCGGTGAGGCGGGGGGTGTTGGGCCAGCCGGCCCGACGCTTGGGGGCTGGTGGCTCGGCCTGACGCTGAGGCCAGCCCAGTGTTCAGAGGGGCCGAATGAGGTGGACAGGCTGGGGCTCCTCCAGCCATAGGGGGAAGACTCGGGGTCTAGGAGGGGCAGGCAAGAGCAGGCTAGCCTCTCCAAAGGGGGGGTTCACCTGCCTCCCATACTCAGAAACAAAAAAGAAAATCATTCAGCCCAACAAGTAAATCAAAACCTGCTTTGAAGTAGGGCCAGTGGTAAAAGGGGGAATGTCCCAGCAGCAAGAGAGGGAGAAACTCACTAAGGGACCACAGGAAGCTCCTCTCCCCATGAGTCTCTGGCACACATTGGAGGAGGGGGGTGCTGATTGGCCAGCATTTCCCAGCTCCTAGGATTTAATCTGGCATGGGGGCCATGTGGATCTTCTTTTAGATCCGTTCCAGCCACCCACCCTATCCACCTTAATTAGGAAAGGGAACTCGGCCTGACACATGTTGCAGGTCTATTCGATCACCCATTTAGGGGTTGGGAAGAATTTTTTTCTCCCTTGGGCAAATTGGTGGCGGAGCAGGGAGGTTTTTTGCCTTCCTTGCAGCACCTTCAAACTACAGTGGGTTAAGTAGGAATGCGTTTAGAACCTAATGGAGGTACTGGGTAGAGTGGTTTATTTGTTGCAACTTGCATCTGGCTTCCCATGCTGTTAAGAGAATAAAATGAGCAGTTCCCAGAGGTAAGAGACCTGGGATTTTGGTGATGGGCCTTGGGCTCATGAGATAGACTTGCAGGCCAAGTTCAGAACTTGTGGCCCCCGTGGGATGAGGTCCCCACCCTTCTGCATCCTCTGTCCCCTTGGCAGGTAGGCTGTGGAGAGCCTACTTTGCGTTATGGATTATATGGTAAGAAACCCTGTAACCCTTGCACTAGTTATGGGTTATATGGTAAGGAGTCCTGTAACCTCTGCACTGGAACCACTTAAACGCCTGGTGTAGAAAAGTATGGGCGATGGGCAGGTAGTGCCCCCTCCTCTGCGTTAAAGTTTAATAAAAGTTGCTGCCTGCTTCTTAATTCCATGCATGTGTCTGTCCTCATTTTCCTGCTGTGTCCACATCAATGATGCTTGTATAGATAATGATACCTGCCAGAAAGATGGCAGGAATAGTGGCTGAAGAACAATCATGCTGGAGATGAGTGGAGACCATTTACATTTATAATGCACAAAACCATGGCCAGACTAGCTGGAGCAAGATGATCCAGGCAATGGGCCAGATGCTGATTTCATGATCTTGTGCTGGCCTGGGGCTGCAATAACCCTAGGCAAAACATAGAGCAGCCAAGGATCAGGGAGAACACTGTGTACTCTACCCTACCCTTTGCTTTCTTGGCTTGCCCCATCCCTGACACACTCCCTACCTGGAAGTCCAAAGGTAAAATCTTCAAAAGCATCTCAATAGGATTTCGAAAGTCAAGGCAAGTTAGGCTTAACTTAGATGCTTTAGACAAATGTAACCCAAAATCAAGTAACTGTACATCATAAGTTACTTAATGTCTCCCTGCTGAGAACATGATGGGCTTCTAGTTCTCTATCTCATTGTCTTCCTTTGAGAACCCGTGCTAGGGAAGTTGTGCTGGAGTCAACCCCTGATTGTGACCAGGTGGAACCTCTACACATGATCACATATTATTTATATGCCTGTTCTGACATCACCTAACATCTTATAGGATGAGATACCAGTGAAACATGAAGACTTAAGCACAGAAATGACATTGGTAAAAGTAAGACGGGCTTACCTTAGAAAGTAGAGGGACAATACTGTAGATGAAATAATGAACAAAATTGTGTAAAGCATCATAGTAATCAGTGCGCCAGGAATTCCCGATTGCTCTGTTCTTGAGAAGAGCCAGTAGAGTTTTGCAGCATCAGCAATGGGCTTCTCTGCTCTATAGGTAAGTCGCTGACATGTAAAAAGAAAAATAATCAAAGTAAGAAAATGGAAAACTCAGTGAATCCATTCATATGACTCATTCATATAAAGCCCTGCACACAGAAGAATGAACACGTCTTTAAAATAAGGATTTTAATTTAATTTTCAGGGTACATAACTCGAAATCTCTTATGTAGAATTTAAAAAGAATTACCAGTACATGGTTGGCTAACTTGTATTCTCTATTTCTTTGCTTGTTTTAATGCAGCCAAAATCTAGCCTTCGACAGGTAATTCATGGAGCAAAATCCATGCTTTATTTGTAAAGTACCAGATGTGGATTTAATGAACTCATTGCAGGAAAAAAATTAAGATGAGTATGGAGGAGATCCACCGTATTTTCAAGACATAACATGAGTTTAATTTCTGCAATGAATAATATTAAAACAATTTATGCAGTAACTTTTCAAGAATACTGAATGGGCATAAGACCCTTGTGACAGGGCATGATTCCAAAGAGGTGAGTCTAATATTGACCTATATTACAAGAAAAAACACTGGTCCCTACCAGATACAGCAAGTAGTCTGTATATCATTTTGAGAGTGCACACTTTTGAGACTGGTTTGCCTCCAGTCTCATTTTCAAATCAAGTCATCATTGGTTGCTACATTTCAAAAACAAAGGTAAATTGTATGAAGTGCCAGACTGAAGTATCAGAATGTGCATATGTCTTGCTAGCTGTCACCTAGCACAGCTTCTCTAAACAATACCATCAGTCAAAGAGGGAGGTAGATTCACAGAGCTTCACTGAGACCCAATGAGGTGGGAAAAACAGAGGAAGCAACTACAATTAGATCAACAGCAGTCGACAGCAGGGGTTTGCAAAGCTTTTTGCCCAAAGGGGTTGACCCTATTCAGTCCAAATAGACAAATCCCTAAGATCCCCTTATGAAGCAATATATGAAATTATGTACATGCATTACTATGTCTGCATGAAATCCCTTAGCAAGAAAATGGAAGCTACCATATTTCCAATAACCAAAAAACAGAATTTGGGAAACCATGACAGTCAGTGTTTAATTGCAGAACTGACACACAGGCAATTTATTTTATGCCATGGACCCCTTATTTAGTAATTTCTTTGAGGGAAGATATTCAGAAACAGTGAAACCAAAATCACCTAATAACTGGCTTTCCTGACACTTATATGTCTCCCAAGACTGAAGTACCTGAGAACACCTCATAACTGTATACATTGATAACTGCAGTTACTATTGTTAACAGTTGTTCATGAAAAGCAAAGATATAACAAAAGCTATCTGACTATTACACTGTATTATATTATTAACAGTAATGAAAATTCAACTCGTTTGTATAAAACTAAACCTTGATAAGGACGTGAAGGATCATTCAGCTGACAATAAAAGGTACCAAAATCTTTAGCATAGGGAAGAAGATGCAAATGGGATCATATTTGCATAGATTAAAATTTGTCATTTTATTGGGATTAAGCTGATTTGCGCATTTCAGTGACAATTCACAAAGATGTTTTGTATCAATGTGTTACATTATACTTTTGATAAAACAAGGGGAACATTTCCAAAACCGTTAGTGAATTTTTTGCCTGTTTTTCAACTCTCTCTAATTGTAATGAACATACTAAGGTATTGATGTACTACTGCCATCTGCTGGATAGAATCAGATCTGCTCATCTGTGTATCATAGGCCTTATATTGCTAACAGCTAAAGGAAATCCTCCTTTCCATCAGTTCTTTGATGTGTGATATAGTGACAAAGTCCTAGATGGCCATGTTGAATCATATTATTGCCTGTCAAAAGGACACTTGGAACACCTTCCAATAACAGGTATGGCATTCACATTTCCTTTACCTTCCAGTAATGTTACTTTGTTACCTTTAGGATGCAAAAGCCTGCTCCCCCTGAGACAAGTGGCCTGCTCTGTGGGTTGACCCCAAGGCTAGTTGGAACCATACTCCCACCTCTCCTCCTTACTGCCTTTGGTGTGTATGTACACCCTGGGGGTTCGCTGCCATTACATCAAGACCTGCATGGGCCATACAAAAAATGGACTCCTTGCACTTTTCCCCTGTTCTCTCCCCCCACCAAATCACGAACTGCATTATCTCAAATCTACTGAATTCTTGAATGGCCTGATCCAAGAAATTCTTACTACTGACCAGTACTTGTTATGGTTTTCAATGGTAGTAGTCATGATAGTAAGCACTATATCTATGCATAGTACTAATATGACCTGGCCCCTGATCACTATAGTATCTGAGCACCTCATAGTTTTTAATATGTTTATTCTCATGATTCCCCTGTGAGGTAAGGAAGAGCTTTTGTCCTCTTCTTACAGATGGGGAATTAAAGCACCAAGTAGCTAAATGACTTGTCCAAGGTCACACAGGAAGCCTGTGGTAGAGCAAGGACTTGAACCCAGTTCTCTGAAGCCCTGGCTAGGGCCCTAACCACTGGAACATCTATCCACACTGCCTGGTAGCATATGATTGCAGAATCAGGGTTTAATTGCACATCTAACATCCTCTCTTAACTGTGGCTTTTTAAAAAATAACTCAAAATCTTATACTGTCAACTATTGTGGAGTTTTCCTTTAATAATAATAAACAAATATATTAGTAAACAAGAAACCCTCATCTCCAGGGCTATCAATTGGTCATCTTTCATAAGCACTAAATCTATTTAGAATATTAAAAGATACTATAACATTAAAGCGACTCAGGTTACATTGCCACAATATAACACTTTGAAAATGCTTGATCTCAGATAAATTGATTGGCAAGTAAATGTGAAATAGTGCCAGAGGGAATACAAATTCATGGGTTCCTCATGAAGATAATCCTGGTAGATAATATTGCCAAATTTTTAGTATGAAGTACAGCGAGAAATATGCATTCAGAACTTCTCAATTGGAGTCTGATCAATATTATAATGAAAAACTTAATTACATTATCCATATTTCAAGTTTCTCTCTGACCAGCAGCAGGAGCCCTGGTGTTTTGGTTGACATGTATTGTTAACGAATCCAGTCTGGCTAGGACCAAAGCTGCTCCATTGAAGTCAATGGCCAAACTCCCATTGGCTACTAGAGGAGGAATATCGGGCCCTTTTAAGGAAGAAAGGTTGGCTATGGCTATACAAAAAAAGAAAATGCCAAATTAACATTATTATTAATATTACAGACCCTGATTCAAAAGTCTGTTCCTATTCAACAAAACACTTAGGTATGTGCTTAACGTTTGCTGACTGCCTAACTTCCATTAACTTCCATGGGAAGCATGTGCTTAAAGGTTTTGCTGAATTGGGGACACAAAAAGTAACTTGAGCCAGTGGGAATCACAGATGTGCAGCACCTCTGAAAATCAGGCCACTTTTTTCTTTTGGAGGTTAATTTTTAGCATGAAATTTTGAAAATGTGGGCCTATGTCCGGGGGTAGCCTCTCACCATAAGGCTAGCCAACCTCCCCTTGTGTTCAGGTTGTACTAAAAGCATTAGTTTACCTGGCTCCTAAATACATGTGATAGGGGAGGGGAAGAGATTCTCCTTATAAATTTTCCTTAGTACAAGCCTGAGTACAACAAGGCAGACTTAAGCTGTCATTCTAAATTTTCTGTGTACATTCGGTATAGAAAAAGAGCCTTCTCTGAAGTATTGCTAATTCCAAAATTGAGAAAGCATCCCCTTCCTTCCCAGTGAAGAATTGCCACATCAGGGAAATCACAATTAGAACTGAGCTCTGTCCATATTTTATACCATTCACAAAAAGATAGAGATATCTCAGTGTAACTCCAGTACATTGCTACATACTAAAATACAGCTTATTAGCTAAACCATCTCCATGATAGCGCAAATTAAACTTCCCACAAACCAGTATTTTCATAGACAGTACTACAAGGGAAAGAAATATTTAAATAGGATGTTTTCAAGAGGCAACATCGTCTAGTGGCTAGAAATCTAGGGTGGTAGAAGTCAGGAGACTTAGTTCCCTCCCTCATAGTGGATTTCTGAATAACTGGGAAAAGAAATTTAAGCCTCAATGCCCCCATCTAAATTGGACTTTTCTAAAACACTTTGAAATCCTCAAAAGAGGCCACCAAAATTATTTTAAATGTTAGACTTTCAAGTGAAAAGGAGAACAGAATACTATTTTCATTAGATTTTAATATCTGTTTCATTGCTTAGAAAAATATGAAATGCTTGTAATTAGGACCGCTCATGAACACATCTCATATATCATCTATAGCAATCCTTTCCAAAGCAGATGCAATCATTCCAGCACTAGACTCTTTATTTTATCCATATGTTTGTTAGTACAGTACTCTTAATTTTACTCAGAAACAACAGAGGGTATCCATCAGATGAGAATGCTGTTACTAAAAAAGTAATAACAAAATTATTGCATTTATTTTTAACTTTCATATGCCGTTGCCAGGGGTGGAATTTCACATCATTCACTGAATAAAATAATCTTCTACGCCAAGGACTCATGTCCAAGTTATTTTAAGTGACTTACCCCCAGGAATGCATCCACTACAAACACTGCCAAGGGGTCTAGCACTGTCCAGAGTCCCATAGCCATGATAAACTTTGACAAGAAGGAAGGGAATGAGTCAAACAGTTGCTGACAGCCCCATCTGATCAGAACCATAAGAAGCATCACTGCATTCAAGGTTAGAGGTCCCACCACAACCATGGCCAACTCTTCTCTGGTAAGCAGCAAAGAATTCTGATAGCAGAGTTCCACAGTGTGAGGGAAGAGCTGGAACCTGGAAATAAGCAAAGCAAAAATGCATTGGTGAGGTGACCTGTATAGCTGGATATACCATGCTAAACATTAAAAAATAATTAATTTGCATAATAATTGCCCATGTAACTATTAGATCCCCAGAATAATCATGATCCAGTGTGTGATAATAATAGTACCCACTGTTTGAGTATCCTTAGGCTAAATTCCTAACTTGGCCCAAATCCCATACCATATGCAAAGAAAATGGACTATCTGACCACACAGTGTGGTGAAGCTACCCAGGAAAGTAATATTTCTTCATATCCCATATCCCCAATTCACTTTTAGGCAAGCTGAGGTGTACAGGTCTTTGGAAATGGTTAGGACAGGCTGAGGGGATGTATTAGCTACTGCAGCCAGCCTTCCTCCCTCCCACACACACTATCAGTCAGATGGACCACTATGAGCACAATCCACAGACCCAACCCTCTCTTAGAAAAACATAAGCAGTCCCCCAAACAGACAGGTATGTGATGTCACAAAACCCACAGCTTCCTGAACCAGTACAGAGGTGCCAACTAAAAGTGTGCCACCATGCTCAATAGTGTTTTGAGAAGCCCGCACTTCTGTTAAAGGCAATGAACGGACACAATGTTGCTCACTGCAGAAGACACACCCTGACAATCTCTTATGTATTGTTGATTACGTAAGTGTGCTGAGATTCAAGCCAACATTTTCGAACTAGGGTGCCTAATGTTATGCTCCTGCATCCAAGTTAGGCACATAAAAAAGGAGCTGAGTCCCTGGGGTTACCACTGACTTCGTAGGGATAAGTGGGTCCTCAGCTCTTCTGAAATATAGCCTCTTGTATTCAGGTGCCTAAATATAGCTTATGGGGCCTAACTTTGGGCACCCTGGTTTTAAAATGTTGGCATTAATCTGGGTGGCTGACTGATATAGTTGTGATATTGATTGTATGGGTGTGACTGGCCCCTACAACCAGCTGTCAATTTCTGTTTCCTCCTTTGTCTCATTGACCAGGACCTTCAGCTGACGTGTGAGCAGCACTACTGATTACAGGTCTGCTAACTGGCCTCCCTAGGTCACCATTGCATCCAAGCAGCTACTGAAATCTCCCCCATCTTAAGTGAGGAAATGAGGATAGAGACAAAGGGAACCTTGATTTGTAATAGACCTAAGAGACTTCCACCACCACCCCAGCAATACCAAATGTTGGCCAGAACCCTCCTAGGTCCCATGATCAGATTTATTCCAGGAACTGGCCACATTATTGTCTCCTAGCTCATCACACCAGGCCTTCATGGTGCTGTGAGGAAGAAGAAAAACCCTCAATACAGTCTTGCCCTGTAGGAAAATTACTTCCCGACCCCCTAGACAGTTGATCCGGATAGATCCGCAGCAAACATGAAGGCTTCATTTTCCACCCACAGGAACCAATAACATACAGGGAACCTGCATGAGCACTGCTGCTGTCATCTAGTCTATCCCTTGCCAGTGCAGAGTTGTTCCCCCTAAATTTTCTGGAAAGAAACAAATATTGTAATAGGTTTCAGAGTAGCAGCCGTGTTAGTCTGTATCAGCAAAAAGAACGAGGAGTACTTGTGGCACCTTAGAGACTAAAACCCACTTCATCGGATGCATTTTTCACTGCATGCATCTGATGAAGTGGGTTTTAGCCCACAAAAGCTTATGCTCAAATAAGCTTAGAGTGTTAGTCTCTAAGGTGCCACAAGTACTCCTCGTTCCTTTTGCAAATATTGTAATAGTTCTCCTGGAAATCTCTGAAGAACGTTTTATTTACTGTACTTAAAATTAAACATATCAACTGGGTAATATTTTCACACCCGTGTTTATATTTGTACTTAATTTATCAAAAGCAATGGAAATTCCACCTGGGACAGCCTGAATGTCATTTGGATCCTCTTTAACTGACCTCCCTACATATATACTCATTTCTCTCATAATCCACATTCCGTAACATTATTTTTTAAAATAAATATTTCTCTCTCTGTCTACCTACAACCTCAGCGGAATCACTTTTACTGAGCTCACGTTTTTCCAAAGGATAGTGGCATAGAAGACTACCTTTGTTAAAGTTAGGTTCAATTATTCAAATTCATTCATTTCGCAGAAGCAGCATTCTTTGCTCCTCTCAGTAAAGGGGCTATATCAAACTTAGATTACTTGAAAAATATTGTATGCATAAGGTACTTTAATACAATCAAATTGTGAATACAATACTTCTCAATTTTTTCTTTTGTGGTTTTTTTTAGTCCAAAACGATAAATGTTTCTTACAATAAAATATTGTATATAAAAATATATAGTGGGTGGCAGGGGGATATATATACACACAAGCACACACATAATGTACAATATTTATAAAGCCCCAACAATTTTGTCTTTCCTTTTAGAATCACTTGCACTATTAGGGCATGATCTCATTAGAGATTCACCCAAACTAGACCTCATATCCTCACCCTCCTGAACCTCTTGGAAGTTCAGAGCTGGATTTGGATCCAAACTTTGAAGCACAGGCCTGATCTGCCAATTCTCATCTTAATGTGAAGGGAGTTTCTTGTTTAAAGCCCATGCATTTAGTTGTTGGTACAAATATCTAACAGTAAGGGAAGGAAATGGAACTCACTTTGCAACAGGAACTGAGATGGCTTGAAGAACGAGCCATTGACTACAATAATGCAGATAAAGCCGCACAAACCAGAGTAAAACTACCAGCAGCATAATGAACCAGAAGTCCCAAGAACGCCATTGCACCAATCCCAGTTCTGAAAAGACTCCATACACCCCGAAATGGAAATGCTCAATGATCCTTCTGGACACTCTCACTTCAACGGTAGAATGGCAACTGGAAATGCACAGAAGCAAAACAAACCAGAGTCATTCTGGGATGCATAATGAATAACTGTTCATGAAAGGTAGTTACAGTGGAAACCTGCTGTATGGATAAATTTGGGCAACCACACTTTTATCATTACTTTTGACTGATCACTACATCTAGATCCAAAAATAATGCACTTGCCATATTGGATATACATATATACAAAAAACAAAGGGAAACTTTTACTTTGTGTTGTACATTCACACTGTGAATTGTGTCTGTTCCTTTCTCTTACACACACAACAGGAAAACATAGGCTCAGAGAGGTCACAGATGGAAAAAATATTTTATGTTATCTGCGCCATCCCCCACAAATGCAAGATATATTCCCTCAGAGAGATAATGGATCACATATTAAACTGCCACACCAGCTTTAATCAAGCCAGTATTTTGATTTTATTTTTTATTCCTCATAATTTTGCTGCAGAAGCAGGCATTTTAGTAAAAAGCAAACAGACTTAAAAACGCTGCAATAGGAGCCAAAATTCATTTCACAGAGAGAGACCTTGGAAAGTTTTTCTTAATTAGTTCATTTCACATAATTAAAGTTCAGATGTAATCTGCATAATGGGATTGATGTTATCCATTCAAAATCATATTACCAGTTTTTTTAACAAAAACAAAAAAATAAATAAAGCAATTTTCTCTAGCCTTTTGCTTTTGCTTTTCTTTTATTCGCTTACTAATTACTCTCCACGAATTAATTATCAATAATTTCCTTTCTGATAAATCAATACCAGAACTGTCATACATATTTATTTCAATTTAATAAGTGAAGTTTAGTGTTTGGGGTAAGAAAGTGCTGGCTGGTGCTTCAGTCTAAAAATTTCGATAATTTAATGGACTAAAAGTCCTTTTGAAACTAGCTGTCATGTGAAAGAGAAAACAGAAAGTAAGTTACAGTATATCATACTCTACTAGTCAATGTGGTGTGATCTGCCCTTTAGTTAATTACTATGACTCTTCAAAGGAAAAAAAGAAAGAAATCAGAAGCGTAGATGCAGGCTTGGCATTATGTTTTCAAGAAACTGGAAAATCTCAGCTGATTCAAAACTGAAAAGACAGTCGCTTCTTTGACCTTTTGAAACTTCTAACTGCTATGCTTAACTCCATTGATTTAAATGACTAAGCAGCTCAGATGCACAGCTCCAGAACCAAGTATGAGGTCATTATGCTCTTACCATCAATTGTATTGATGTAGTCCTTCAAAAGTTCAAAAACATAAAGATCTTTTTGTGGAATAAAATATGCTGGGCTTTTTTTAAGTCTATCATATGACTGGAGAACAAGTAACAGCAATAGTTGCACTGTGCAGTTTTATCTTCTCTTTAAAGTTTTTTACTGCTATTTTATTTTACGTGCCCTCTTCTCCATATGGACTACAATTACAATTAGAAATGGGAAAAACCTCAAAAGATTTTGAATTTGGTTTTGATTTGAATAGCACCTAAACTGTAAATATTCTTCCACACCTACCCAGGCATCCTGAGTCTGCAAAGTATAGCTAATAATCTTATGAAAACAGATTTTCTCATGATATTTTGGTTCCTCCTTTTTCTGATCAGGCAGGAAATACTTCAATTGCAATTCTGTCATGGTAAGCCTGTTTGGAAACAGAAGTATAAAATAATGGCCAACATTTCTAAAAGGTTCAGCTCAGATTTGGTTCCAGAAATGGGCTGAGGCTTGAGGATTGGGAGGATTTTCTATATTTTTTGCACTGGTGGATCACCCATCCCTAAATAAAATCCAAATCAAACCTTGAGAAGCAATAGTCATATTTCACAGGAGAGTTTCCTCTTCCTGAAAATTAATTCCTTAAATGGACATGGCCTTCATCTCTCAGTTGCATAATCCTTCTCTTGCTCACCTTTAAAATAATATTTTTATTGTTTCAGCATTGTACAGTTTCATTAGCACCATCTCAGCTTTCTTCTATTCTCTTGCTTGGTTATATATGAATGGCATGACCATCCAAAGACAAAAACTGGCCTCTGAGACTGCCCATGTTATATGTACCACAGAAATCGATTTATGGGTTATAAGGAAAGCTATAATGTGCACACATCACTAAAAATTTACAGAGAGGCAAAGGGTAGCTGTTAGGGTCATACATGCAATTCCTACATGGCTGGTAGTTTGACCTACCAGGGCTTCTGAAGGTTTTGGCCATTTAGTAAGCACAAGTGCAGACCACTCTCAAAATTTGCACAACATTCTATGCTACAGATCTGTATTTACCACACCACTAATTGGAGTCAAATTATGAACCCCTACCTCATATGCTGACCACTTACTCACACAGATAGCTTACAGACCTATTCATGTGAATAAGTGCTCATCAGTATAAGTAATGGATTCACAATCTAGCTCTCAGTAAGAAAGAAAGAAAGAAAGAAAGAAAGAAAGAAAGAAAGAAAGAAAGAAAGAAGTCACAATTATGTCAGTTAGATCAGACACATGATTGACTTTGAAATTATATTAAAAAACCCATTATATTTTATGTGCTCTAAAATCTGAAGGCTATATTATACCACACTTACTTACTTTATGCAGCACTTTACAACTTGAGTAGCCCCATTGAAATTGAGGAATAAGGTATTCTTTAAGGAGAGCAAGGGTGCAGAATCTGTCCCATGGTTTTTATAGATAGATAGATAGGTAGATAGATAGATACAATTTACTGCATATGAAGAATGATATATTGACAGCTAAATTCAAAGTAATTTTCTGATCTTCCATTGAATAATCAGAAGCATTTCAAGCTTTCAGTTCTGCGCTACCAATGTCACAAATCCATGTCCTGGAAGGATCACCTCTAGGGGGAAATATGCAATCTTCATGTCCATGATGTTCTTAACCTCTTTGCTGAGCGATACAGTTAGTGCCAGAAGCAGGTGTGTATTTTCCACTAAAAAGTGAATTGAGACCACCAGTTCATGTCAAATAAACCACCAAAGAGTCATCAAATAGTAATGACCACGTTAGGTCATTTTATCAAGTTAGGCTATATTTGAACCAGCCAGTCTAGAGATGCAATGTTCCATACTCTCTTTATAAAATGCCTCAAGGCTGTTAACCCCCATACCATTACTTTGTAAAGATGTATGATTCAAAAAAATCAAACTGCCAGTGTTCTTTGGTTTAATTTTTATTTTAAGGAAACAAGACTTGGCTCTCATTCTGTGAAACACAAAAATTTCTATATGGTTTCCTAAAACTTATCAAAAGAATTTAGGCTTAGATAATTCACAATGACCATTGTCAAAGACTTACCCAACATGGACATCAGAAGACACTGAAACTTATGAGGATTGAAAAGAGTGGTCCATTCAGGGCTAGCAAAGAAATTTCATGCCAGATAGTCTCCATAATGAAAATATCAGAAGAAAGGATTAAGGTGTCACAAAGCCTACAGGAAATCAATTCCTGAACGAAGAGCAGCTGACTCAAACTCAACCTAAGCAAGACCAAAGTGATGCTGGTAGGCGATGGGAAATGCTTTGAAGAACTAGTCAAGACACTTCTGTCTACCTCCTCTCCATCCCCTTCATTAAAGGCATCCAGTGTCACAGTGATTTCTACTTCTACAGTGACCCATGAATTCATTACCTCCAGACTGAATAACTGTAATTCACTAAGGCTGAATGTGCAAAGACTCCAGCTGGGACAAATGCCTGACTCCTCTAGGATTTAGACCACTGTGAGTATATCCACCCTGTTCTCTGGTCCCTCCACTGGTTCTCAGTTCACTTCAATTACCATTTTTAGTCCTGGGTTCTAATGCTCAAAGCAATTAATGGCTCAATTCTCAGCTACATTAGGGACCACATCCCCACCCAGGAATCAACAAGACAGATACATTCCTTTAGGATGATGAAGATCACAGAACCCACAATGAAGCACATGAGCACTGGGAACAAGGCATTCTCAGCTGAGGGATCCAGCTGTGCACAAACTTCCAGAGGAGTTCAGATGAATCCAGATTCAGAGCAACTTTAGGAAACACTAAAAAAATCTCTCTCTTTGATAATTTTCCCCCACTATAACCAGAATGACTTTGATGAGGGGATGGATTGCAGCATGGGTTTACCTAGGTAAATCATGCCACAGTACCCTGATTTCCTTCTTGGAGAAAATAACTGATTTTTTTTTAGAAAAAGAAATTCAATAGATCCTAATATACCTGGCCTTTAGTAAAACATTTGACATGGTACCACATGGTACCATAGAAATGATTAGTTAAAGTACTAATCCCCATCTTCTCTACAAGAATTGTAAGGTGGATAAGGAGAGAGGGCAACTGGTTGTTCTGAAAGGTGCACTATTGGCTGGAGGGATGTTACTTGTGTTGTTCCTTAAGGTCTTGGGATCAAACTTATTCAATATTTTTATTAACCTTAGGACAAAAAAAAAAAGCAGGAGTGGGCTAAAGAAATTTGCTGATGATACGAAGTTGGGAGTCACTGCCAAGACAGAGGAGGACCGGAATATTATTCAGGACAATCTGGATGACCTTGAAGACTCGAGTAATACAAGTAGAATGAAATTCAATAGTACAAAGTTATATTAATGCAGTTAACATGCAGTTAAGGTCTAATAATAAGAATCTCTGCTACAAGCTGAGCACTCATCAGTTGGAAGTGACAGAAGAGAAGAGAAACCTGAGTGTGTTGGTCTATCACGGGATAACTATGGAGCCACCAGTGTGATGCGGCTGCAAAAAAGGGCAAATGCAGTCCTAGAATGTATCAGGCAAGGCATTTTCACTAGTGATAGAGGAGTATTAATGCCATTAAACAAGACAATGGTAAGACCTCATTTTGAACAGTGGGTACAATTCCGGTCACCTATGTTCAAGAAAAATGAATGCAAACTGAAACAGGTGCAGAGAAGAGATACAAGGCTGATCAGGGGAGTTGACGACCTATCCAGTGCTTAATTTGTGCCAGGGCTTACCAGGGCTGAGCCCTGGCACTTCTAGAGTTGGCAGTTCATAGCCCCAGAACCTCTGGGATTGTCGCATCAGTTATGAAAGTAAAAAAGTTGCTTGAGCCCCAGCACCTCCTTCATTACAAATTAAGCCCTGGGCCTATCTTATGAGAAGAGACTGGAAGAGCTACTTGTTTAGCCTAGCAAAAAGAAGGCTGAGAGGGGACTCGATTGCTTTCTATAAATATATCAAGGGATTAAAAAGCAGGAAGTGTGAAGAGTTATATAAGCTAAAAGATAATGTTGGCACAAGAACAAATGTCTATAAACTGGCTACGAACAAATTGAGGTTGGAAATTAGAAGAAGGTTTCTAACCTTCAAAGGAGTGATGTTCTGGAACAGCCTCCCAGTAGGAGTTGTGGGGCAAACAACTTAATTAATTTTAAGAGAGAGCTTGACAAATTTATGAGTGTGATTGTATGAGGGGGTTGCTTGTGTAAGGGGCAGGGCTTAGCAGGCCAGGGACTCATTTCCAGTGTATGTCGTATGTTCCTAAAACCTCATGCTGCTTCTTCTGGCCACCTGCAGGGGCGGAAAGGGATTCCCCCCTCAATGTGTTCTGGGTTGTGTTTTTTCCTGGTCTCCTTCCTCTTAAACATCAGAGATGGCCACAGCTAGAGCTGGGAAACTGGATTTGGTGGGCTGAGGTCATGCTCTGAGGTGACGCCGAGAATTCTCTTTCTCAGGGGTTTGGCTGGCTGGTCCTTGCCCACATACTCAGTGTCTGACTGATCATCATATGTGGGGTCAGGAAGTAGTTTTTTCCGAGGCCATATTGGCAGTGAGCTGGGGGGAGGAGTGGAATTCTCTTTCCTCTGCAGCATGGGGTGCAGGTCACTTGCCAGGATTATCTGGGTACATCTAACTTAATCATTTCCCAGCCATTGCAGGGACCTTGGGCACTGGTGCACCTCGGTCCCTCCTATTCCTTTCCTGTGGCACATAATAGTCAAGTCTCCTATCAGCTATAATTTAGGTTATTGGGTTTGGTGTATGGTTTCCAAATGGCGTTGGTAACCTGTGATATACATGAGGTCAGACTAGATGATCTAGTAGTCATTTCTGGCCTTAAACTCTATGACAATATTAACTACCTCCTTACTTCCATTCCCTCTCCCCCCACACACACATTGCAAAAAGCATGATCAAACAAAGGAGAGCTTTCTGGAAATTAGAAAAACCTGAAATATTTTAAAGTTATATATATATAAAACTATATATATATATAACTATACTATATATATAAAACTATATATATATATATAAAACTATATATATATATATATATATATATATATATATATATATATATATATATATATATATATATATATATATATATATATATATATATATATATATATATAACTATATATAGATGTGTGTGTGTATATGTACATACATGTGCATGTATATATAAAATTTGCTTTCAGTGATTTGGTGCCAATTTTAATCATGGACTTTGATGATATTTTCCACTTTTGGAAACTGGAAAAACAGAATTCTTTTTCTTATTTAACTTTTCAAACAGTTGCCAGGAGTATCCGTACTCTGTCAGTTCATTCCTCATGCTTATTATATAGTACTCTGAACTGAAGATGTTCAACAAAACCTAAAGGAATAATTCAGAAACACAGCACATTAATAATAATGGTACTTAGTTCTTACATAGCACTTTCATCAGCAGCTCTCAAAGCACTTTAGGTCATTATCCCCATTACACAGATGGGGAAGCTTATGTACAGAGAGGCACAGTGACTTGCTTAAGGTCACCCAGCGGGCAGTGGCACAGCTAGGATTCAGCTCTTCTGAATCCCAGCTCAGAACTCTATCTACTACGCTTTAAGAATAAACCAACTTACATTAAGGTCAAAGGAAGCTTTTACATTGACTATAACAGAAGCTGAATTAGTCCCAAACTAACCTTTAAATTAAGACTAACTATCCTTGAACACTCATTAATCTTGGTGTATTTTTTTCCTTTGCTGGTGCTTTGAAAGTTGAGGCATAGTTCTTAAACATGTTTTTTCATTCAATATCTTATGGGGGAAAGCATGAAGTGAAGTGTGTGAAGCAAGTGCAAACAGGCACCCAAAATATTTTAGCTGGTGTTACTAATAAAAACTTGCAAGTGAAGTGACAGTGCTGGCAGATACAACTTCTAGGAGATTTATATAAAGTTTGCTCTAGGGAAAAGAGCATAAGGGTTACCTTTTAAAAACAAACCACCACCTTAAAAAACCCTTCAGCCAGGGGGTGGAAAGTGAATAAAGCTCCAAACGAGAAGCCATGTGAGCAATGTGTCCATTATTAACCCATTATTCCTTGGATTTGCTGGTAAGTAATTTGGCTGACTGCATCTGTTCCAGGACATTAGTTTTGCATTTTTCTTGGTAAAACACTAGAGTAACAAGTAGCAGAGATGGTATTGCAACAAAAACAGGTCAATTGTTTCAATAAAATGGATAATAAGAAAAGAAACAATGCAAAGACTCTCAGGCTACTCTTTATGATTTTTTTTAAAAAGTAATAACTGATCTAAGGCACTTCGGGTAGTTTGGGGTAAGCTAGAGCTATGTTGCTGAAACTGTAGTGAACGTTTGAGCAATGCCCTGGTAGGCTTAGTTTGTATTCTGAAGCTAAGGGCTAGATTCACAAGCTGATGTAAATCATCATAGCTCCATTGACTTTCACAGAGCTACACTAACTTACGTCAGCTGAGGATCTGGCCCTAAATGTGTCTATTACACACACACAATGTAAAGTAAACCAAATAAATGCAGTAATTCACCCTATGAAGCCATAGGGGAAATTTAAAGTGCAGAAATACATTGAAAAGTGACTTTATAAAAATGGTATCATGAGGCTTCACATTTATTGTATCCCAATGATTTGCACAATACATTTATTCAGTATACAAGTAAAAATATGTTTTCCCCTAAATGCCAGCCATGTACATTTATCATGGAATCTGAAAATCAAGCTAGGTTCTTTATGGCCCATACATCACAAACAGTAATAAAGATTCTGCAGGACAAACGATGCCCTCATTTATACCTCTGCAATCCTATTACCTTAAGTGGAATTGCACAGGTATAATGGAGGGGATAGCAGAAGACAATGTTGTTGGTACGAGTTGTCCTTCAAATGGAAAATATATCTGTTGATTCTGTGTGAGCCGGAATGGAATCTGGTTCATTCTTCTATGTACGACACTAAAAAATCAAATATTATTCTTCGTATATAATGCTTTAAAAGGAAGTGTCATTGTCTCAGTCTGTAAAAGAGGGAATTAGAGACACAGAGAGGTGAAGTGACTTGCCCAAGGTTGCCAGCAGACCAGTGGCAGAGTTGAGAAGAATGCCCACATCTCCAGACTCCCAGATTGGTGCTCTATCCGCTAGGCTCCCAGGTAAAATATTACTTTTATGTCTGACTTTATATTCAGCAGAGAAGGCTCTGAATACAAATGGGGAGACGATATGCTGAAGAAGTCGTCATTTTTACACGGTTGCTTTTCAGAGTACAGCCACGTTTAAAATTCTTGACTTTGTGAGCATCGACCAAGCAGCTAAAATCAAAGTCTATGTTCATAATGAGCCTTCATCATTCATGATGTTGTTATAATCTGAACATGGATTATTGGGAGGCAAGGAGTGATTGAAGCTTGATCTATGACTGCATTTAGCGATAGGTGGCAGAAGAGAGAAAGGGGCATTAAGTATTTCCGTTAATGAAAATGCCTGCAGAAGTGGGGATTTATGCTCCAAATTGTTGAAAAAGTAGGAGTCACTGTATGGAAGAAATGCTGGAAATTACAGCAGGTTTATATTCAGTTGTGCCTGCAGTGATAAAAAGCTGCCAAAACAATGCCAAACCCCAAAACCCTAAAAAAACGAAGATAAACCCATTACACCTACCAGATTTGTTTTGGTTCACTGAAATGCACCTCACATAGTATGTGAGTGCACCTGGCACCACCCACGCTGTCAAAGTATTGAAACTCACTAGAAACCTCTGCAGAATTGCTACAAAGGGGAGGTTTCGTACAAGGTTCAATATTCTGTCAGACCACAAGAACAGAGCTAGTAGGCAGCAGAGATGGAAATTGCAATAACACAGGTCCAGTTGTATCACTTGCCTGGCCATGAGCCAAAATAAAATACATCATCCTAACTTTGTTATTGGGGACTTGCTGGACTTAGAACATCAGTGGGATTTTTAACATAGACTCATAGACTTTAAGGTCAGGATGGACCATTGTGAGCATCTAGCCTAACCTCCTGCACATTGCAGGCGACAGAACCTTACCCACTCCTGAAATAGACCCCTAACTTCTGGCTGAGTTACTGAAGTTCTCAAATCATGGTTTAAAGACTTCAAGTTACAGAGAATCTACCATTTACTCTTGTTTAAACCTGCAAGTGACCTGTGCCCCATGCTGCAGAGGAAGGCAAAAAAAAAACCCACAAAAACCCAGGGTCTCTGCCAATCTGACCAAGGGAAAAATTCCTTCCCAATCCCAAATATGGCACTCGGTTTATTCATGTGGGCAAGACCCTCCAGACAGGTACATGGGAAAGAATTCTCTGTAGTATCAACTTTGAACTACATCTGACACTGACAATGCAAAAATGATGTTTGGCTCTAGGCAACTCTGGAGCTTTTGTAGGCAACTAAAACATTGCTTATCCAAAGACTAGCTGAATTTTCTTTACCTCTGGGTCTGAAAAAGCAGGCTGAAAATCTTACAAGAACAAATACTCAAAGTATTTCAACATGTGGGGTTCCAGCTCTGGAGAGGAACGAACAAAAAAATGGAGAAACTTTACTGCAAATTTCAGAACATGTAAGTAGTACTAGTTTAAGTTTCATTCTAGAAATGAACAAAGGGCTGGGGCATTTATCTGGACCCAATGACACAGCTGGGTGAGTCAAGAAGTAAGAGAATGAAATTAGCTCCACCCATCCTTCCTGCCTTCTAACAGTTTTAAACAAACAAACAAACAACATGAAAAGAGTACAATGGATTTAGGAGGGTGAGGCTATAGGATAAATTGTGGCCACATCCAGAGGCACAACCTACAGACCTGCTCATAGCTTTTTTTTTTTTTTTTTTTTTTTGCCTCTACCAATACTAAACATATTGTATGAGAAATAAAAGTGAAGGGTGAGATACCACAGAAGAATCTTAACAGCGTAGACAGAATAAATTCATTTTCAACCCCATCTAAGCCAAGGAGGAATAAAAAGGAGCAAGCGAGAGAAAGAGAAATGTCCTAGGAGAGAAAAATCACACTAAAACATCTAGAGAAGTTCTGAAGAAACAAAATGAAAAACATTTTCATTAAAGCTAATAGTGACAATGTACTGTATTGAGTCTTGGTTCTACTACAAGAGCATCATGTATTTGAACCTGTTTCCACATTCGCACAGAAAATATCCCCAAGGACATTTGCTTTATCTGGAGGAAAACTGTAATCTTCCTCCAGACTCAACATGTCTCTATCTTCTGAAAGCCATTAAGCACTTAAACACCATCTGTGAGCAGTGCATTCAGCGGTAATACACCAATTTGAACTAACAGGTTAACTCTGTGGGGAACATTGCAGTGGACAGCAATGTAGCACCCCAGGAGGAGGCAGCCTTGTCCTATTCAGCCATAAAGAGCACTGCACCTTGAATGAATCTCATCTCTGTGAAGAGAGCCCGAAGATGGCCCATGTACCACATAGCCCAATCAGAGAGCTTAAGTGGGATGGGATGCAGATGTAACAGCTAGAGGTGGGCAAATAATGGATTTTTTGGTTCAATGCCAATTCTGAAGAATCAAAATCAAAATATAGTTTTTGGTAAAATAGAAATAGTCATTGGGCTAGGGCATAAAAATGAATCTAGAGCCTGGTAGGAAGGCTCTTTGGAGTTTCTTTGGAGGGTCACTCTTTGTAACCCTCATTCACACATCTTCTTATTTCTCTATCTATTGTTTGCAGTGTTACAAATAATAATGTAGATCTGGGTTCTACAAATCCCAGCACCTGCCACAAGACAACACTGTCCTTTCATACCCATCTCTCTGATGGGTTCCATGACTATCCAATAAAAACACCCTCTCCCACCCACCATGACCAGACCTAAGTAGACAAAATAGAGTGTGGGAGAGCAATACAACAAATAAACAGTATGATCAAGGTAATACCTTGGCCATTTCATTTTGCCTATTATTTTTATTAACTGTCCTTGTCTATTCATTAATTTTCTTCATATGAATGTACATATTTGCATGTGCACAAGGGTATGAACAGATGTTGGTTATTTGCAATCGATTATTCAATATTTGTCATACATTATCTTCCTTTTCTAAAAATAAAAACAAAACAAGAGTTTCAGTTGTCCAATCAGGAAACAGAAAAAAAATACCATGTGACTAATTTAACTAGTCAGATGCCACTAATATTAAATTGCAAGTAGACAAAGTGAAAAGCTTAAAAATAACCCCTGAGGCTGAAAGTTGTTCATAGCAAAACTGTTCATGAAGCCATGATGATTAGTGAATACTCTTGTAAACATCAACAATTCACATATAGAATAAGAGCTAAATTTGTTGGAAAATTTATTCATGGATAATTTGACCTACTCTAGTTGTACCCAAGCTTTTTGGGAGCTCTTCCTCACATTTCCGATGAAGAGGAGACATCCCAAGGTTTGGCACTATTAGTTATGTGCTAACTCACAATATTGTGTAAATAAACTTCTTTGCTCATTATATGAAGAAAGGATATAAACATATTTTAGGACAAAGTAAGCAAATCTTTGCAACACCTCAAAAAAAATCATGAATTTTTCTGTGTGTTACAAAGAGCTGCTCAGAATATAACACACAAGGATACTATTATATTTAAAATAGCATTAAAGAATTATCAAGAAGAGCATCTTATAGGTACTGTACAAACATTTAAAATGCAACAAAATCATGGCAAATAGAGCTACAGAAATTGTTCAAACAAAATACTTACAAAAAACAACACCTCCTTGTAAACTCCACTAAAACTGTGGGGGGAGGGGGAAAATCCTTATAATTTAGCAACACAAAAGTATTACATAATAGTATTAATTTTATTGATTGATTGATTGATTGCTTTTCAACACAATACTGTGTTGTTATATTTAGCCATCTGTTTTAGAATGTAATTTGTGTTGCTGGTTCTGGAAAAAATCCAGACATAAAAGAACTAATTTAATTCCTTTTGAGCTCTCTTTGATTCAAAACTATTTGTTTTAAAATGTCCCAGAATCTGACTTGAAATCCACCTTGAACTATGTGCACTTTAACTAACTCTCTCCCCAAGGCAAAATGATCCCATATTCAGGCAGAGCTTTATCCCAGTCTTCTAAAGGACTTACACAGAATGTACCTGATATAACTGGACCAGAATGTCAACCATGATAGAAATTATGATCAAGACATGGAGGATACATAATGAGAACCTTATCTATTTTTCAGTGGACTGCTATTGGTAGAGAGTACCTTTAGGGGGTTGTTTACAAAAATCAGGTCTCCTGTATTTAAAAAAAAAAATGTGTAAGTCCTTGTGCAGCGTTCTCTTTGTTTGCTTGTTACATTACATGTCATAATGGATACCAACTGTGTTTAAGGTGTTCAAATAGTATTATAATAGGCTGCTTGGCTGCCTTTGGAATGTGGCTTTTCAAATTTTCTTTCAACAGAAAAACATGGTCTTAGTCTTCTGCTTCCATTGTATTAAATAGAAATTTAAAAATTACTACAGCTATTACCTCTGAAATAAATATCTGAGCACTGGCTGCATAGGGGATTGGAGATATATTCTGTTATTATATGCAGTCTCTCTATAATATTCTCTTCTTTCCTCTAGTGCCTATAATTGTATCTGTGGCCCAGCAAGACTAGTGCAGGCTTTTCTTTTTGTTGGTGCCAGCTATTGATCTGGTGACATGATCCTTCATCTCATATTTCCCTCCCAAAGGGGACGCTCACAATGAAAAGCAAATCTTTTTGTATAGTGTGACAAGACCCTGAAACCTGCTGCTTATTACAGCACAGCATTGGGAGGTAATATCCAACTCACTAACAATGTCAGAAAACAAGCTCAAGTGAGGCATGCATCATCATCTTGCTTGTGGAAACATTATTTTGTAACAGTGAAAATGTAAAAAGCAAAACCTGTTGCATGTGTTTAATGTGTTCTAGAGAAAATTGTGTGCTGTGTTTATGTTATGCTTTGGGGGTATTTCCTCATATATATGAAAAAATACTGGTTGCCTCATCTTTTTCCTTTATCCTCCCACACTTTCAGGTGCAGAGGGCATCCACCAGTTTCTGCCATTTATTTCAGTCTTGTGCTGGTCTGTTCTGGCTACTGAGTGTCATGTTGATGGATTTGGCTTCTTTATTGTTCTATGTAATGTTTCTTTAGGTCATCCTCTTCTTCTCTTTTCACACAGAGTTCGTATTATCACTTGACATGGAAGGCGTACTGGGTGGCATCCTTAAAACATATCCTAAATATGAGTTGTGCTTAAATTCCTTTTTACCAGAGCCAAAGTGAAAAACAACATCAAGATGAAAAAGACGTGTACAGAAAGCTCACAGGACAGAGGAGCAGCTGGGGCTTATTGGAAGGTTTGCGGTAGAAAAAGGAGACAGAGGCCAACCGACAGGTCACCAAAAGGAAAAGGGTGAACCATATTCATGTTTGCACTCAGTGAGAAAAGTATCCCTTTTCTGAAATTATCCAAACAACATAAGTTGGATAGGGGTCACAGTTGGGCAAAGGTTTAAGCTGGATCTCATTTTTGCAAGACTGGTTTAGCCAGCCCTAATGATTGTGTCTTTTCTGACTCCAAAGAGTGTTAGATAGTGAGACATCCCGGCCCCCTCCAGAAAAGAGACAGCATAACTCAAGAGAAACAAAGGAGCTAGGTTTAATAAAGTTCCTACTATGATTATTAGTGTTTAGGGCTAGGGGTTGTCAGTCAAAGATGGCAAGGTTAATGAAGGGACCACCTTACAGGTGTGGAAAGGTGGTGCTTAGAAAGGACAGATTACTTAAAAATGCAAATATACCTTCAAGTTTTCTGATCTGATTCATAGCCCATTAAAATTAATGAGAGTTTATTAGTTTCAATTGGTTTTGTATCAGGCTTCTCATGCAGGATTTTAGGAATCTGCTTGTGACTCAGAAATAACAGGAGCAGGTACTGAAGTGAAGCACTTGTATGGCATAATATACTTAAATATAGCTACGGAACTTTACATTTGCAACTCTGGCTAAAAGAAAATTTTACTCAAGGGTAAACAAGGAGTTTGGAATATTGGTAAACATGTCATTTAACAAACTCCTGTAATTCAGAGAAAGAAATTGGCTAAACTATCCATCTGTAAAAAAGTTTTCATCTAAAGAGGTAACATCTAAAGCAGATTCAATCCTGAGTGTACATCCATATAGAAACAAATAAATAAAAAAACAAACATCCCTTGGCTGAAGCCCCCGAAGTGGAAGGATCATTGGAAAGCTGAATAACTGCAGCTGGGCAAAGCAAAAAAGCTTTTTGTTGCCCTACTGCATCTGAGAAACCGTGGTGGTGTTTATTTCATTCATCCTGCAAACTTCGATTTTTTTCTATTTTTGTTTGTGTGTGTGTGTGTGTGTGAGAGAGAGAGAGCGAGAGAGAGAGAGCGAGAGAGAGCGCGCAAATACTGGACACTTGAACTACAACTTCCATGACGTGCCACAGAGGCATATCTGAATCAAAATTTTGGGGAACTGATTTTTTTCTGCAAGATCACAATTTTCAGCAGAAAAATTGACCATTTTCTTGACCAGCTCTAGCAAATGTAAACCCAAGTGACAATTGTTTTAAAAATGTAGTCATGTTGGTCCCAGGATATTAGAGAGACAAAGTGAGTGAGGTAATATGTTTTATTGGACCAACTTCTGTTGGTGAGAGAGGCAAGCTTTTGAGCTACACGGAGCTCTTCCTCAGGTCTGGGGAAGATATTACCTCATTCACCTTGTCTCTCTAAGTTTTTTAAAGACATCTAAATAATAACAGAGGGTGAAATTCTGGTTCCATTGTCCCAGATCTATGGGATTTTTGCCATTGACTTGACTGGAGCCAGGATTTCACCCAAAGAAGCCATGGCCATTTCTGTTATTTTGAGACTAAGGCTACATCTACACTACACACTGCTGGCTGCAGCCTGTACTGTAGCTGTAGCTACACACTGTAGTGAAAAGGAGGCTGCGGCCACACTATGATAGCTACACGTATCAGTGAAAGGCTCTGGCAGAGTGGAGGTAGCTGGGAAAGAGCTAAACAGCACTGAGCTTCTCCCCACTCCCTCCCTGCTGCCAGAGCCTTTCCCCTTGCTACATAAATGCTCTGGCAGCAGGGAGCTGGCAGAGCCTTTCCCCCCTGCTGGAGTCTTTTCCTACTGCAAGGAAAGGCTCTGGCGATGAGGAGGCAGCCTTTTCCAGCTCAGTCTTTCCCCACTATCTCCCCACAGCCAGAGCCTTTTCTTGATGAGGGAGTCTTTTCCAGAAGGGGGTGGGGAGGAGGGGAGGCAGCAGGACGCTACACAGTTGGAGAAACTAAGGCATGGATGGGGTTAAGTGACTGCCATTTCAGACACCAAGAAAGATCAATGGTGAAGGAGTTTCTCCCCCTCCTAAGAAGCTGCTCCTTCAAATGGGGATAGCTGTAGAACTATCACACTCACCTCGGACATCAGATTGTGAAGGGAGGGTGGTCCTTATCTCCAGTCCTGTAAGGCCCCAATACACCAAAGTCATGGCAATTGAATCTGAAACTGCTCCCTCCTCTTCAGCAACCCCTGTCATTGCACAGGTCCCTATTAGGACCGCTTCTCAGCTCATGCCTCTTCAAGAGTGCTACTACATTTTCTCAGCCACCTCCTAGCTCTGATATACATTTTACTGGACTTCTCCTCGTTGCTTTCACAACTGCACCTCTCTCCAAGCCCGCTCCAAAGCCCGTTGATGTCTACAGAAAGGCTCCTGTTTATTCCAATGGGCATTGGATCAGGCTTCCTTACCACTCCTGATTGTTTCACATTTCAGGTTTTTTATGGCCTTACAGGCTCACATTGACACACACCTTGTTTTAATGATAGATTGATACACTGTTACGGTTTCATTCAGTTTGCATATTTGACCAGCAGACCCTGGTTTTGCACTGTTTGTGCTCAATATTTATCTGGATTCATACATTCTTTCTTTCTTTCTTTTTTTTTTTTGTAATGATACTTAAAGCATTAAACATGTTAATGAAGTGTTAAAAGTTGCATAGGTAAATAGTTTCCTCCTATTCCCACTGAAGTCAAAACTGACTTCAGGTGGGGCATGTTTTAAGGACAAAAAGTGAAACAATGCAAAAGTTAAGGGTTGTGATTTTTCAAAGACGTTATGGGGATTTAGATACGCAATTGCAATTAAAATTAACAGGAGTTGTGTGGATGAATCACCTAGACCAGAGGTTCTCAAGCCGTGGTCCATGGACCACCAGTTGTCCTTGAGCTCCATTCAGGTGGTCTACGGATAGTTCCCTCTAAGGTGCATGCCTGGGTGGCCGCACATGAGAGAATGAAGGGCCACCCATCTAATTGGTGGAGCCACACAGGTCTGGCTCCACTAATTAGATGCCTGAACCCTGGAGAAGATGCACATGTAAAGTGAGGTGGTGGCCTTGGGAGTAGGTGGGAGGGGGCAGTGGGGTAAGAAGAGGGGGTGGGGGGAATTTGGGACATGCAGGGCTGCGGTGGCCAGAGCAGGAGGTGACTTTCCCCAGATCCAGGGTTACAGCTGCTGAGAGACAGCCCTCTTTCCCAGTCCCAGCTCAGGGGCTGCCGTGGCAGGGGAGGGAGGGAGAGACCCCCGCTCCTTCCCAGCCCCAGCTCGGGGGTTGCTGCAGTGGGGGAGAGAGGGCACATCCATCGCATTAGAAAGGTAAGATTACTGATATTAAAATATGAGTTGTGTGCTTTTATTTGTAGAACAAAAAACATTAATTATTATTGGGTTTTTTATATATAGCACTTTTATCCAAAGCTCTTTACAATAGTCAGCTAATGGTGCAAACAACATTTGGAAAGATCATTAAGTGGTCCACTGAGACCCTCGGCAATTTTCAAGTGGTTCGCGAAAAAAAAGTTTGAGAACCACTGACCTAGACCACTTTGAAAATCTCTACCAAGGCTCCAACAGCACTGTTAAATCACAGGCATGTGGTATTTTCTATTCCTGTCTTTCTTGTTCAACACATAGCTTTTAGGTCACTCTTTATATCCTAAAATATATAGCATAAAACTTACAATATATATACTACATCTGACCTCACATTGCTGTGGAAACCTTAATTTTTGCATGTTCTGACTTCTTTGTGATTTTTAACTGTGCAGGTTTTGCATTAACACATTTTGTTATTTTTAATATAATTTCTATCATACAAGAAGGCAATTCACAGTTAATAATTTTATATAAGATTATTTTGGTAAGTTTCTTTCAGCTAAATGCCTGGCTGTTAAGAATCATGGTAAAATGTATCGTATATAAAGGTTTTAATATTTGTTCTTGTCCTTGGTACACTCTGATAATTTTAACTTGAAGGGTTTGAAGTATGAAGGCAAAGTTTACACAGACAGTTGTCTGTGGCTGTGCACTTTCTTCTCATATTTTGAGGCACTCAATAAATTCCAACGCTGAATGCTGAGACACAAAAGAGGAATACAATCATTCTGTGATTTAGGTGGCTTTCTGTTTGCGAATCTTGAAACTTATTACTGTACATGTCAAGAGCTGTTAAGAGAGGCAAAGTGGGTGAGATAATATCTTTTATTCGACCAACTTCTGTTGGTGAGACAAGCCACACAGAGCTCTTCTTCAGGCAGGGCCGGCTCCAGGCACAAGCTTAACAAGCAGGTGCTTGGTGCGGCCAAAGGAGCGGGGCGGCACCTGCGGCAATTCGGGGGCGGCAGGTCCCTCACTCCCTCTAGGAGCGAAGGACCTGCCGCTGAATTGCCGCCGCCGCTGATCGCAGCTTTTTTTTTTTTTTTTCCCCCAATTGCCACCGCTGATCGCAATCGCGGCTTTTTTTTTTTTTTTTTTTTTGCTTGGGGCGGCCCTGTCTTCAGGTCACTTCATATAAGAGTTGTTAAGGGCACTTAATGACTGATTTCAGAGTTCCCATGGCAGAAGAAAGACCATGGCCTAAATTTTTGTTTTGTTTTGTCCTTCTTTTTGGGCACCAGGTCGAATCTGAGGAAACTGGAATTGTATAATCTTGCGGACATGCACAGATATTGTGAGAGAACAAGTTTAGAATTGTAGAACAAGCTGATGTTATGGAAAATTTTGAATTCTTATGCTTTTTTCTCACAATGTGGCATTAATAATTTGGCATTAAACAATATTACTATAAATGTCCTTTGATCAGAAAGATTAGGGGTCATTCATGCAATTATTGTCAATAATCCAAATTAATCCAGTGACAAGCTCATGGATCATATTTGTCAAAAGGGAGATGCACATTTTCAGCATGGTATGAGGAAATTAGGACACAAACTTCTTTATTACATTAACCTAAGCCACATGGCTCAGTCATTTCACTCATGGATGCACAGAAAAGCTAACCCATAATGCCCAATAGTGTTTTTATTATATCCTCTAACACCTGATGTGCCAATTGTCTTAAATCAATTACTAATATTCTTTCTTGTTTTCAGTAGTCTTGTTTCACATTACTGACAGCAGAAGCTGAAGAAATCCCTCTCACTATTCCAGAATCCTTCTGTGGGTTTTGATACTAAGACTGAGCAACCTGATATGGTAGCCAGTGCCCTCATAGAACATGGAAGAAGCCGAAAATTGTATTAAAGGACCGTAAAGTGAAAGGCTCTTGTTGAAATTTGGCCAATTGCAATGGAGAATATAGTTCTAATTGTTGGCATGTCACTCTTTAATGTATGAAAGGAGTTGCATCTACTGTATTTGTTATAAGTATTTCTCTCCTTACTTGCTACATTGGTTTTTCTTTGAAAAACTAACAATAATGGTACTTTTCACCCAAGAATCTCAAGGTATTTTACTAAGGTGGGTGAGTAATGTGTTATTATCCCCATTTCACAGATAAGGAGACTGAGGCACTGAGCAATTTAGGCAATTGTCTAAGTTCACAAAGTAAGCCAGTGGCAGGGTGGGGAACAGAAGTAAATTCTCCTCACTGTCTAATTCTTTCTTTAACAACTAAATCAGACCTGGATAGAGCACAAGCCTTCATAGCTGAAAGAACGTGGGAGGGTTGGATGAGTTAATTCAGAAAGTAGTCTAGAAGCAAATATTTTATTTATCACGTGCTTCATGGGAACATGTAAAGATCTGAGATGTTCAACAGACTCTTCAAAATATCTAGGGGCAGAGTATCATTTTTACTTTTTCATGACTAGTCAGCTGCTTTCCTTTTCTCTTTGCAGAACAGCAATAGATGGCTTAGGTTGCATTTTATTATTCGAGTGTATTATCCTGTCAGCCATCTACGTGTTAAGGAAACAGGCGTTTGCTAGGATTAAAACTACCTGTTGATAAAATGTGGGGTTTTAGACAGGGAATAGGGGAAACTGAGTGGGGAAAATGCAGGCATGTTAGAAATGAAGAATGTAAGTTCCAAAGGTATCTTTTACAAACATGCCTAAGAGTTCATATGGGGACTGGCCTCAAGCTGAGATGCTGTACTCCAACTTGGTCATGGTGGTGAAGGATTTTGGGTGGGAAGAAAGTGGAATGCCTAATAAGCCTCGAGGAAAGAAGAAGTTGTGCAGTCCCAAGTCACACAAATATTCCTAGGATACCACGAGAAGGCAAAAGAAGAGAGGCCAGATGAGCAAATCTGCTTGAAGAGCACTCATGGATGCATCTAGATCAACTGTTTAAAAACACTAGAAGATATTTGGGGACATGCCCAGGATCCACTTCAGATCCTGAAGGGAAGTTTGGCCTGTCACAGAATTCAGGCCCAGATCTGGATCTGAACTTCATGCCTGGTTCCTCCCTTAGAACAGGCTGAACCCAAACCCTGAAACTGAATATGCCTGAATGTTTGGGGGGGAGGACAAACCAGATCCAAATCCCTTGTCTTAGGCCTGTTTCTACTAAAGTAACAATAGCATAGAAATTAGACATAGAAAAGACATATTGGGTCCATCTCCTTGGCTGGTGGGTCTCACCCACATGATCAGAGTTATCTGACTGCCATATTTGGGGTCAAGAAGGAATTTCTTCCTCAGATTGGCAGAAACCCTGGTGTTTTTTGTTTTGTTTTTTTGTTTTGACTTTCTCTGCAGTGTAGGGTACAGATCACTTGCTGGTTTGAACTAGAGTAAATGGGGGGTTCTCTTTTAATTGAAATCTTTAAATCAAGATTTGAGGACTTCAGGAACTCAGCCAGAGATTATCGGCCTATTGCAGGAGTGGATGGGTGAGGTTCCGTTGCCTGTGACATGAAGGTCAGACTAGGTGATCATGATGGTCCCTGCTGGTCATAAAGTTTCTGAGTCTATGAGTCTGACTACCACAGAAGGCTTGTGTTCTACAGGACTTAATCCAAATGTTAATAAAAGTTTTTTTTTTCAAATGCATAGTGAAGGATGTACAGTTTTAATCAGACATATATTAAAGGGTGTGGATGAAACAGCTACAGAGCAGGCAGACAAATGAAGAGCAGTTAAATGGTTTTACAAGGGGTATTCTATATATTTGAATGAGCCCTGTAAAAATTTAAGAAAAAGGAAGCTATTCTGGAGCTTGGAATTTTATCTGTGTGCTGAGGAACATTAGTAATAATACCTTGCATTTATATGTAGCGCTTTTCACATTACAGCAACAGACTAGAAACCATGCCCCCAAGTTCCAAATGCATCTTTTACAACCTATCTAATTAATGGAGTTCAGTTGGAGATTGGTCTTGAGCTGAGAGGTGATTTTCCATCAATGGAGTTGCCAATTCTTGTGAATTTATTGCAAGGCTTGAAACCTTTGATGTTTTCTCTTAAGCCCCAACAGATAAGAGTCATATTATTTTATGAGAATCTCAACTTTATTTATTTATTCATTATTTTATTTTAGAAAGGGCAAGTTTCTGGCCCTCTTGGCTCCAGAAAAAGGACTGAAATGAGTGCACGCCAAAGTCTAGGAAACCAGGGGGTAAATAATAAGGACCCAAAATGTGTTTTTGTTTGTCCACCTCATGGTTTTAAAGCCTATCTCCTGATTGTTTGGGACCTGACTTGTGATGTTTTTTGAATGCTTGGGTTAAGTAACATTGCATCTCAATCCTGATGGAGGAATTATTTTGTGTGGGAAGAATTTAGAGTAGAGTATCACAAGAAGGAAAAGTATTCAGGTGATTAGAGCAATCCTGCCTGAAGAGTGAATGGTAGAGTGTTCAGATTATGATTTTATTTAAATTAATAGGTATTGTGGGTGCTCAGCACCTCTGAATGAGTCTGCATTATGGCTGGTCATACATTTTTTCATCAAAACTGGCTTTTTGATGGAAAATTGGGTTTTCGACTAAACAAAATTTGTAACAAAAAGTTCCTCTCTGTGAAAAAACAAAACAAAAAATGAATATCTGAAAACTGAAAAAAAAATTCTATTAAGAAATTATGATGCTGTAATTCAGTTTCCTCTTGTTCCTAGTCTACTCTATGTGCTGGGCTTGCCAGCTGGACTACATCCCTCAGGATGCACCAAAATCAGGGACTCTCATGATGCAATTGTCTCCCTTCACCAAGAGGGGAGCTCAGAGTATATTGTAAGAGATATAGTTTGACCAGAGGAGAATCAGAACACGGGGAGTTGTAGTGGTATTTCACAATCAAAACATTCTGAGTTTTGGCCAAAAGATTTGGTTTTCAAATTTTTGCCAAAAAGTCAAAAATGTCTGTGAAAAAATAAAACCATTCCCAAACCATCTCTAATCTGTACACTTAATTGGCTTAAGTAATGGTAGAATAAGTGGTGGATGGAGTTTGATTAACAACTTGTCACAGCTATGAATGATTAAAATCTTTAAATAATACCAAAATGAAAACAAAAAGTAAACACTTTTGCAGTTAAAAGATAAGAACACTATTATAATTAGTCCTCTCACTCAGGAAGCAAAGATACCTTCCATTAACTAAATGAGTGATAATTACTTGGATTACTGTCATACTTAAAATGTCAGTGCATTCAGGTCATAACAACACATTCTATGCTCTTAAGTGTCAAAAACAATAAAGCTACTGTGATAGACCCAGACCAGTGGGGTACAGGAGTCTGGTAGAGAGCAAATATACTGGTCACTGGATGAGTAGTTTTCTGTTCCCTGAGTGACCAGAGCAGGGGCTGCACTAGAGTAATCAGGAACCTGATAGAGCCAGTTAAGGCAGGCAGGCTAATTAGGACACCCGGAGCCAATTAAGAAGAAGCTACTAGAATCAATTAAGGCAGGCTAATCAGGGCACCTGGGTTTTAAAAGGAGCTCACGTCAGTTTGTGGTGTGAGTGTGAGGAGCTGGGAGCAAGAGGCGCAAGGAGCTGAGAGTGTGCTGCTAGAGTACTGAGGAGCATAAGCGTTATCAGACACCAGGAGGAAGATCCTGTGGTGAGGACAAAGAAGGTGTTTGGAGGAGGCCATGGGGAAGTAGCCCAGGGAGTTGTAGCTGTCATGCAGCTGTTACAGGAGGCACTATAGACAGCTGCAGGGCCCTGGGCTGGATCCCAGAGTAGAGGGTGGGCTTGGGTTCCCCCCAAACCTCCCAATTGACCTGGACTGTGGGTTCTTCCAGAGGGGAAGGTCTCTAGGCTGTTCCCCAATCCACATGGTGAATCTCTGAGGCAAGAAAAATCTGCAAATAAGCGCAGAACCCATCAAGATAGAGGAGGAACTTTGTCACACTACATATTGAGAATGTTTTTAAAGGAAGTAAACAAAGTCCATATAAGTCAAAATAGTTATAACCACTTACCCAAGTGTGGAATTGACCGATACAATGTATTGGAATGGAAAAAACTAAAGACATGATGGCTGCAGTCTATAAACCTGTCTTAATTATAGTGTTTATGGCAATGACAACATCAGTAGATTTTACACCTGCCATGAAATCTTGCATGATATGCTGTAAAACACGCTAATCATAATGATGTATCATATAACTGTTTCCACACTGCAAAAGCATGTCACTTTATTTAATGTATCAACAGTCTGGCTCCATGCCTTCTTCAAAATGCTTGGTCAAGAAACTTTCTTTTAAACAAACCATCATTTACTAATTGCTTATATTTACCATGTCTCAAACATTGTTCCTGGCATATAGTCTAAGGTTTATTTTTTTAAAATGTCTTCAGTGAAGCAGATATGTAATCAGTTAATTAAATGAAGTGACTACATTTACATACCACAAGAAACTCCAGAAATGGCCACTAATTCTGAGCTCACAAAATTGCAGGTACATCCATACATGTGTGTAAATTTGTATTTGTGTATGCAAAATTGGTAGTTGCATATGTAACTGTTCAATCTGCATGCCAAAATGGTTGAGTGCAAATTTAGAGGCTGGTTAAAAATTTGGCCCAATATGTATATTTCAATTAATTTTAGTACTGCTTGAATTTTAAATTTAATCAGAACTTGGAACTAAAATACCAGATGCAATATACATCCTGTGAAACTAGGCCAGCTAAAACCCAGCTGACTAGAAAATTAAGCTAACCTATTGCTCATAAAAATTCATCAAAGAGAAGAACTGTGTGAAGTCCTGTCATTTCTTGATCCTGCATAGAATCTTTAAATAGAATTTTATTAGTATTGCCACAGCATAAATATTGTGCAGTGGAATATATCTTTGCATTTAATATAATTCCAAATATCATGGCAAAAAGCAAACAAAAATGAAGTTGGACTTCAATATATTGAAAGCACAATCTTTTAACCTAAAGCACTTTATATTTCTATTTCAGTTCATTTATAATGACAAGATAATGATTCACAGAACCACTGATAAACAGCAACTGTATACTTTTTATTTGCTTCCTAACATTCCTGGAAAGCTTTATAGTAAACAATTTAAGAGATAATGAAAGGTAAAACTTCCATCTCAAAAGGTTTGATTCAATGAAATTATTGGGACAATCACTTAGGTTAAGTGTTTAGCCCAGAGGGCAGTATAAAATTTCATCAAAATTCAAACCATGCATAAATGATCTCAACCTGCAGTGTCTATTTATACCACACAACATGTTAGTCACATTTTTAAACCGCAGATTGAAAGTAATGATCAAGTAACAGATAAGGACAAAAAAACAAACATGTGCTATGCCACCCATGTATAATTCAGTTAGTGGTAAACATGGATTTTAAAATGTCCTGCATTTTGTATAATAGTATGTGTTTTTCAACCTGTGTGTACTACTAAAGAATGGAAGGAGAGCATGTTGAAATCTGATTTAAAACATTTCACACACACAAGAAGCCAAATTAGGAAAAGAATAGTGAAGCCATATCAAGTATATGGTATACCAAGGAAAACAGTCACAGTGGGCATGAGGGAAGGAGGTGGAGACAATGAAAATTGTAAACGTGCATCAAAGGAAGAATAGTCTTTTACATGTTTTGGTCTGTGCATTTCTTTAAAAACTGCCTGCAGCATGTTGTGTGTGGCTTCTCTAATACCATGGGAAGAATCTTATTAATATTGAGAAAGTAAAAGGTCATGATCAAGAAGCCAAATGTTTCTAACTTGGGTGCATATTAGATGCCCAAATCTCTGTTTTGGTTCCTGAAGAAAAGTGCACTGATTTTCAGAAGCACTGAACACTGGCAGTTCCCAATGACTTCAATGGAAACCGTGGGTGATCAACACACCTGAAAAGTAGGCCACTTTTATTTAGCAGCCTAAATAGGGATTTAAAGGAATCTACATAAGAAAATTGTGGCCCCAAAGTACTAACTAGACAGACAGTTCATTCGTTAGCCATCATTTACTGAAAAAAAGGATGAGTTTTCTTGATCATTAGGGGCTGCATCAGTCTTCATCAGGGAGAATGAAAGGGAGTTATCAATCCTGGACCTGTTCTTTTCTGGTAATAAAGACAAGGCACTATCAGAGATTGAGGTGACAGAAGAAGACATGCTGGAACAAACTGATAATTTAAAAGCCAGGAAGTCTGCAGAGCCACACAGAGTATATGCAAGATTTCTGAAGGAGCTTCAGTATGAAGTGGCTGAGCTATTAGCAAAACAAACAAAAAAAGTAATCTAATTAAAAACGGCTCCTACACGGGAGGGTTCAAGGATAGTAAATTTATACTTTTATTTTTTAAAAAGCTCTAGGAATGATGTAAGGAAGATATGGTCCAACCAGCATGGTTTCAGCAAAGGAAAACTTTATCTCACAAATCTATTAGAATTCTTTGATCGTGTCAATAAAGTAGTGGATAAAGAAGAATTTTGACATAATTTAGACTTTCAAAAGGCCCTTGACAGGGTCTCTCAGAAGATGCTGCTAAAGAAACTAAGTAGTCATTGATGAGAGCAAAGTATTGTCCTGGATGAAAAAGTAGCTAAGAGAAGAAAGAGTAGTGATACAGTCAATTTTATAGCAACAGGTTAACAACACACTACCTGGAGGCAGGGCTGGCTGCAGCTTTTTCACCGCCCCAAGCAGCAAAGCGGGAAAAAAATAAAAAAAATAAAAAAGCCGATCGGCAGCATTTCGGCATCGGGTCCTTCGGTCCCTCTCTTCCTCTTCGGCGGCACTTCAGCGGCAGCTCAAAGAGGAAGAGAGGGACTGAGGGACCCGCCGCCAAAGACCCAGACATGCCGCCCCTTTCCATTGGCCGCCCCAAGCACCTGCTTCCAGCCCTGCCTGGAGGATTCATAGCAGGACCAATGCTGTTTAAAATATTTATCAACCAGTCTGGAAAAGGCAAAGGAACCAGGAGACATTGAATGAAATTGTAAGGTGAGAAATACAAAACTAGCGCTGTCAACAATTTTCTGATGAAACATTTTTGTCCAAAAATGCTGATTCATCAAAACTGAAAAGGGACAGTTTCAACTAATTTTAACAAAAAAAAAAAACTTTTAAATTGTCAATGTTTCATTTTTGACACTTTCTACAAGAAAAATCTGGTTTCCTAGGCCAGAATGACTTTGTGTTTTGAGATTTAAGCTAAATATAGTAAAAAAAATATTTAAAATGGTAAAAATAAAAAATATCAGGATTATCAAAATGAAACTTTTGATTGACTTAAGCTAATTATTTTTTTCCTGTTTGTGAAACTTTTTGAGATTTCAACTTTCCTTTCCAATTTGGGATGGGAAATTTTTCAATATTTAAAAAAATTCCATGGAATAGGAAAACCTTTTTCCACCCAACTCTAATAAAAACTAATAAAAGGAAATAGACTGTGGAATTCATTGCCACAGGATGTTGTTGCACCCAAGTATTTAGCAACATTAAAAGAGGGATTGGACATTTAAATGGATAAAGAAAAATATCCAGAGTTACAATAACAGTTTGTGCTAGCAACAATTTTGAAATGAATATAACACTTCATGTTTCAGATTTTAAGAGAGTTTTTAAATTTTAAGGATCAGGATAAGACCTTTGTGAAGAGCAGATTATACCACATCTTCCTATTGCAGGGTTTGCTGCACCTTCCTCTGAAGTAGCTGGGTCTGTTCACCGTTGCAGGCAGGATATTGGACTAGATGGATCACAGGTGTAATCCACTACGGCAACTCCTATGCACCTAGTCTTTCCTCCCACCACCTCCTGAGAATGGTAATTCTGTTAGGTTCTTGATAAATCTGAAGTATTTTACTATTTACATATTGCTATAAATATAACTGCTTTACAGCCACAAAAGATGGTACCTCCCTGCCCTGACGAGCGTATAATTGAAGGTCATGACCCTTCAAATGCTTAAAACCAGGCACAGTGCTCAATACTGTGAGTAGTAACCATTAATTTAACTGAAGGAACTTTGTGGCAGTTAATAAGACTTCTCATGGCTGTAAGCGCTTAGGGATTTGATGGAAAGGCTCAATTGACTTCAGTAAGCTTTGAAACCTTATGCCTGGTGGAAAGGGTTAACCGCATCAGATCCTCAAGGCAACAAATCAGGGCTGGTTTGGGGCGGGCAAGCAGGGCAGTTGCCTTGGGCGTCTTCTTCCAGGAGGCACTCTGCAGCTTGGCTGTTTGTTTATTTATCGCTCGGCCACTCCAGGGGGGGTGAGGGGTAGGGTGGGCATTATGTAACCCATGCCTGCTTGGTGTGGCACTCTGTCCCCCGCTAGTGGTGGCTAAACCAGCTAGAGATTGATGAGCCTGTTACCACCTCGGCTAAGAAACCATGTGGCTTTAAGCTCATGCATTAAGCTCCAGAGGTCCCAGATTTGATCCTGGCTGCCCCCAACTGGGGTCTGCTGGCATTACAAGTCCACAACATGTTTTCCATCCTGACCGCCAAAAATGGCTAAGACTGCTCCTGTTGCAAATGCAAGAGCTTCCCTAACTAGGAACTGGAAGAAGACTCTAGTCACAAAATTTCCCTGGAGGTCTAGAGGCTCATATCTGAATCCTCACCTTTAGACCTCTAGGAATGTTTTGAGACTATTGAAGAGGTATTTGGTTGAGCTATAAATGCCATTTAAAGCTGGATGCTCCCTTTTTTCTCTAAGACCATGTGTGATGTATGAATTACTATGATTTTTCTTTTTAACCTTAAATAAAGCTTATATATTGAGTTGTTAAGAATAACTGAGTTGACAGTTGTGTGCAGTGATAATAATATTAAGATTGCTAGACTGTATAATTGTTTTTGTCAGGTCTCTCAGCATTTCATTATGGTGTGCCTGCTTACATGTGCCTGCCAGAATTTATCCCTAAATTCTTGTCAGATCCTCGTATATAAATCAGCATTGAAGTTACTGGAGCTACATTGATTTATCTCACCTAAAGATCTGGCTTTATTAAATGGTAATACATTGATTATTATAATTGTTTCTTTTCCAGTAGCATCAAAGGACCATAAGCAGGACTTCCCACTGTAATAGCAGGGTGACCAGATGTCCCGATTTTATAGGGACAGTCCCGATTTTTGGGTCTTTTTCTTATATAGGCTCCTATTACCCCTCCACCCCCTATCCCGATTTTTCACATTTGCTGTCTGGTCACCCTATGTAATAGACACAGTAGAAACAAATGAAACAAAGAAAAGCTATGTCCCAGAGAGCTCACAATCTAGAATTTAGATTGCACAACAGGGGAATAAACAGACAAATGGGTGTAGAAAGATGAGGTAAGGGTAAAACTGAGTGTGTTTGGGCTAGTAATCACAGTGGTCTCAGCAGTCATGTGTGGCCACCAGTCCAACTAGTGCCAGACAGGAGCTATTTGTAGACATTATAGCAAAGGTAGTTTTTTTTAGGAGAGAGTAAAAGAGGAGAAGATGGTGGCTTTGCACATTCTGATAGGAAGTTTCCCCCCAGGTATAAGGGGTGGTATGTAAGAAATCATAAAGGTGCTAGTGGGAAAATAGATAAGTGAGCAATCAAGGTCTGCATTGTTGGTAAAGCGATGGTATGTGTTGACATTGTAATAAGAAATTCTACTTGAAAGATAGAGCAGGGCTAAATGGCAGGTGGCTTTAAAGGTGAATATGGCAGATTGCAGTATGGCAGATGCCTCCTTATAATAGCAAGCTAATTTTACTGTCAATAGATGTTATATTTTACAGATGTGCATCTTATGATGTGACTGGGGAGAAGATAGGTTGGCATAAAAATCTGGGGCAGATCCTCAGCTGGTGTAAATTGCCATAGTTGAGAATCTGCCTCATTGTATTAAGATTTTGTCCATTCAGAGACCCAGTTTAGTAAAGGATTTAGGCTCAGATTTTTAAAAGGTATTTATGCATTGCAAAGCCTAACTGGCTTAGGAGCCTAAGTCTCATTGACTTTTACATTGACAATGAGATTTAGGTAGATATCTATGTCACTTTTGAAAATGAGACTTAGGCTAATGGCTAAATACCTTTAAAAATCTGGGGTTTATGCACATGCTGAAGTTGATGAGACTTAAGTATGTGATTAAGTACTTCGCTGAATCATGGCCCCAAAAAAGTAAATGATGTTACAAAATTCATTGATTTTGCTTTTTAACATATGAAATCACAATCATGTATTTTCAATTTGGTATTTTACTTTATACTTCATTAAAGCTTTCTATTCTTTCAAAATGGGTAATATGATACAAATTAAATCTTTATTTTTCCCCTTTGATAAAATACCACCCCGATTAATGTTCTTTGACTTTGATTGGAAGAATGACCAAATTTCATTTAAAATAAAATGCAGGAAATGTCTTTGTCACAGAGGAATGAGGCTTGGGTGTATTACTCTAAGTTAATTTTCCTGTAACATTAGTAAACAGTTTAATCCATGATGTCATAAGTATTGCTATTCTCTCCAGTCTCCCCCCATTTAATGAAAATCAGTGAACCAAATGCTACAAGGCACTACTGGTGGCATGACAAATTTCAAGCCAATAAGTCTTGCAGTTGCCATGATGTAAGTGCTGAAACTTGGCATTTGGCATTCAGAACTAGATAACCTTACTATAGTAACGACATTCACTGTATCTACAAGGGGGATGAATAAATCAACAATAATTGAACTACTAAAAGTGTCTAATTTCCAGCATAGTGCTTCAAGCAACAACTGAAATTAAAAAACTGTTAAAACACAGCTACATACCCATACAATCTTGTCATGAATGCACTGAAGCAAAGGTTAACAAAAAAGAATGAATATGCATTCTCAGCTGAAAGTAACATTCCTTGATATACAGTAGCGATGAACTGTATAAATGTCAGGTCCCACATGAGTTTCATGGAGCTGTACACGTCCAGTATCAGGAATATCTTGCAGTTTCTGAAACATCACTTAAACTAGGAAACATCTACATTTGTTTTGTGTGGACTATGCGCTGACTACCCGTATTTTGGAACCTGTCCGTGTTCATGCTTGCAGTGACCCATAGACCACTGAGACACAGAAAGGGCCTGATCCCAAGCCCACTGGAGTCAATGGAAAGTCAATGGCTTTGGGTCAGGCCTAAAATGGGGTGCCTCTTTGTTGTCACTTTATAGATAGGGCCTTTACTATCCTTATAGTTAGAATGTTTTTTCTAATATCTAGGCTTGGTCTACACTGCCACTTAAGTGAATGTAAGTTATGTCACTCAGCGGTCTGAAAAAATAACCCCCCTAAGCAACATAGCTTACATTGACCTAACACAGTGTCTACACCGAGCTATGTCAGCGGGAGACGCTCTGCCACCAACTGAGCTTTCGCCTCTTGGGGAGGTGGAGTACTGAAGCTAATGGGAGAGTGCTCGGCCATTGACTTATTGTGTCTTCACCAGACCCACTAAACTGATGCTGTTGCATCAATCACAGCAGCACTGATTTAGCATGCCAGTGTAGACAAGCCCCTAACCTAAATCTCCCTTACTGCAGATTAAGCTGATTGCTTCTTGTCCTACCTTTTGGAGTTAAAATGCTGATAGTCAACTGAGTAGAGGGGGAAAACCCATGAATTTGGGGATACCTGAAGTCATCATCATTAGCTCTATTTATCAAATGTTAAACACAAATAGATGAAAGCAAGGAAGGGCACCACAGCTGTGGTGCTTATGTTGATAGCCATGTCCAATCAAGGTGAGGACTGCTGCCAATTATCTCAAGTGTTTGTATGTGAAAATACAAAGACAGAAGAATAAACCCCTACACACCATAGGTGAGGTTTTCCCAAGTGAAAAAAATAGATCTGTCTTGCATCTTTCACCACTTCATTTGCCCTCTGCCACTAATCCATCTCCCTGGAATTTATTCTAACATCTCCAATCTCTGAGCAACATCAAACACCGAACATTTTAAATAAATAAATAACCCCGTCAGAGAGAAGTTTCTTCTCTTTTGGTATTTTCCCCTTGGTATGCTGCACGGGTGCCTATTTTAAGGTCCAAAACCTCCTCATCCTGCAAGGCTAGAAATGGGAGCCTTAGGCCAGTTGAAAGGGAAGCCTAGCAGTTTTCCAGTGGGACACACAATACTTGCTTCTCAGCTGTGGAAGGTCCTGACATATCAGACTCTACAGACATGATATTGAGGCCAAGAACTTACTGAAATACAAAACAGGATTTGACGTTTATATGGATAATGAGAACATACTAAGTAGTTTAAAAATATGAGAAGGGAGACTAGAAGAGAGAGGTGCTTTCTAAGTCCTCAATTTAGAAAAAAAAAATCCCATTTCTAGGCAGAGCACATAAATTTAAATTTAAATTAATGGAGATATCCCATCTCCTAGAACTGGAAGGGACCTTGAAAGGTCATCGAGTCCAGCCCCCTGCCTTCACTAGCAGGACCAAGTACTAATTTTGCTCCAGATCCCTAAGTAGCCCCCTCAAGGATTGAACTCACAACCCTGGGTTTAGCAGGCCAATGCTCAAACCACTGAGCTATCCCTCCCCCCAGTGTAGAAGCTTGTACTTAACTTTAAACAAGTATTTAAGCATGAAGTAATGGGCCTAATCTGCTGTAAGGAAGATTTAGGTTTGGTATCAGGAAAAACTTTCAAATTATAAGGATGGTTAAGCTCTGGAATAGGCTTCCAAGGGAGGTTGTGGAATTCCCATCATCGGAGGTTTTTAAGAACAGGTTGGACAAACACCTGTCAGGGATGGTCTAGGTTTACTTGGTCCTGCCGCAGCACAGGAAGCTGGATTTGATGGCTTCTTGAGGTCCCTTCCAGCCCTGAATTTCTACGATTCTAAACCCCATTGAAGTCAGACCTAAAAAAACAGAATCCATATATGGCTTTATTAGTCAAAGCCAATTCCTTGAATGTCTGTCTATTAGAGACGCAGGCAGACAAAGATTTTTTCCCCCCCAGAATTTTACTCGTTTGTGAGCTGAACTAGTGCTCTTCTGTCCCAAACACTCATACAAATATCTTTGTAAAAGCTGAGGCCTGTGGTATGGTGCTTTGAAATGGAAACGATTCCAAGTTTGAAATGCTATAACTTACCAGACAAACAGAAACAAAAGAAGGCCCAGATAGCACTTTTCAACTGAAATGCCAAAGCAAATAAAATTAGGCAGTCACCCCCCTTTAAAACAGTACACACGATTGCTAAGGGTGGTATTGTTTCCTTTATGTAAAGCAAACTTCAAAGGGAACAGTAATTTTTGGATTAACAGGCAAACAATGCATAACAAATTACATCAGTAGCTAGTTAAAAGCTCTGTAAAATGGTTTGCCCTGTATAGCCGGGTAATGGGACTAATGAAGCACTAGGACATTCAAATACTTCCTCTCTCCCCACCTCCACTCCTGCACGCACACACTATTACCTAGATTGAAGTATTAAAGGTCAGAGAGGGCATTTCTATAAGCACAAGAGAGAGGCACAGTGTTCCAAACTACTGCAGGAAAGAATGGCTGAACTAGGAGCTTTATTCCTACAAGTTTTCTCAAACTAAATCCTATAAAGCAAACTCTCTGGAATGTTTCAATCATTTCCCTTCAGTGGAAGACTAAAATCAAAACTGGAATAGATCTAGGTACCAATACTAGACTCTTTCAGGCCTGCAGTACACCAGAGAGCTCCCTACTCTCTTTGAGAATCAGCGAGAGATTGTAATTCACACCTTCATAACATTTATGCATGGCTACTGCAAATCGCAGTATATGGGACTTCCTGTTAAATAAAAAGTTTATTCAGAATTTAGCAACCAGGCTTTCCAAATAAATTGTTTAGGTTTGGTTCTGAGCACAAAGGTCAGGCAGCCCAACTCTCACCTGCATCTCATCACCGGCATATTTTCAACTCCAATGCCACCCCAGATCAGCTCACTTGCTTGGGGCCATATTGTGCTACCACTGAAGTCTAAGGCAACATACCCAGGGTGAAATCCTGGCCCCAGTGAAGTCAATGGGAATTTTGTCACTGACTTCACTGGAGCCAGGATGTCATACCCAGTTATATGAGTGGGAAAATATTAAGCCCTTTGAGCCCATCCCCAAACTCTGGGTGACAGAAGACGGATGGCTGCATCTTATTCTTCCTGAATTTCAAGTATCAACCTCCAGAGCACAAGGATTTTGGGGGGGGGGGAGGGAATGCTTCTGCGTGGTACACCTTGCTGAGTGCTCTTGGCAACCAGTGTCGCCTACTATTGAAATCCAATCGTAGCAGATGAAAAATGTTCTGGTAGCTATTGCAGGACAAAGCAAGCTCTCAGTCACCTCTACATTAGAGGGTAGGTGCTTTTCACAGCTACAAACTATTTTCAGGAAACCGCTGGGGATGACAGTTACCAGAATTATGGCCCTGATGACTAAATATTCACAAACCAGATACATCAAATACAGTAGCCACTTAAGCTTCCCTGTCAATGCATTTCATTGCTGACCTGGAGACCGCATCTCTAGCAAAGAGAAGATAGTTTAAACTCTAGTTCATTCCTCTGCTCCCTCATGCCTGGACTATGTAACCCTCCTTGAGTCCCTGCCTCTCACCTTTCCCTTCTCCAATTCACCCAACATGCCGCAGCTAAAATAATCTTCCTTTCCCTTCACTTGAAGCACACCACTTACATCCCTTCACTGGCTCCCCTCATTCTCCAAGCCAAGTTCAAACATCTGAGCTCATCCTCACCTTCAAGTTATCCCATGAGTCTGCACCTACCTATTTCTCAGCCCACATTTCCACTTAGCTCTGCCTATTGCTCCCTATCCTGTTCCCAGTCCTCCCGTTTTGTTGCTTTGTCTTCTTCACTCACTTGTACATTTCGTTCCTGTTTTTCCCCATGCTTCCCTCCTTGCACATGAAATGGCTTCCCCTCTTCCATTGCTCCACGCTCAGCCTTTTGCTTCAGCTCCTCCCTCTAATTCTACTTTTTCCACTTAGCTGTCCAATCTCCATTCCAACACCACCTGCTTTTGCTCAGCTGTTCAGCCAGCACCTACACACATACTGGGGCAAAATACATACACAACAAACTACATGATCTTTATATCTTCTAACCTTCTTCCTTCCCTTCTGCCCAATCTACCATCACTATTGTCTGTTCTTGTCATTCACAGATATATCAGAGGCCTAGTCTTCACTTACCGGCTGGTCCGGCGGCACGCCATCGATGTTCTGGGATCGATTTATCGCGTCTGGTTAAGACGCGATAAATCGATCCCGGATCGATCCCGGAAGTGCTCACAGTCGGCGCCGGTACTCCAGCTCGCCGAGAGGAGTACGCGGCATCGATGGGGGGAGACTTCCTGCCACGTCTGGACCGCGGTAAGTTCGGACTAAGGTACTTCGAATTCAGCTACGTTATTAACGTAGCTGAATTTGCGTACCTTAGTCCGATTTGGGGACTTAGTGGGGACCAGGCCTAACTTATACTAGATAGCTAGAGACGGGGTTGATGCTGATTTATACTTCTGTTTTGCCACATGTCGCTGTATAAATTATATTAATGTATCTATGGAGATATTTTACTCTGATAGATCCAGAACTATCCCATAAGGCTCTTTAGCTAATTATCCATTTTGCTACAGGCTACAGCAGAAAGAGTTGGAGAATTTACTGAAATCAAGACATTTTACCTACAGATGCTTTTACACCACAGTAGTGACAGATAAAAAGCAGCAATCATATTTTCCCCCTGCACTATACTAAATAGGATCCAAACGAGGGTACTTATTTTGCTACTAATGCACATGGATAACTCCAACTTCTTTAATGTTTATCAGTAGTGCTCGGAAGATGGGAAGGTGGGCAATGTAATGGACTTCCTATTTTTTATTCATTAGTGATGACCGTGTGGTGTACTTAGAGTGTGCTTCTCTTCACTTGTCATCAGTAATGTCATATTTTCTAGCTCATGGAAATAAAATATAATATGAACATGCATATACCATTACAAGCAAGCAACAGGGAAAGCCCTAGGGTCCATGACTAAGGGACAGTCTGCCCCAGAACTACATACACTGGAAGCCTGGACTGCCCAGGAGCTGCAGGCCTGGAAGACTGAGAGAGAATTTCAGACCAGCTCCAGTGGAGAAAGAGGAGGCACCTAGGAGTCTATCACTCCCACAGACCTGCAGCACATCCCTTTCACTACTCTTACTTCAATACATATGGTTAAATGGCAACTGCATGAGTCCCTGCTACACAATCAACATATCAGAGGGGTAGCCGTGTTAGTCTGGATCTGTAAAAAGCAACATGTGTCTGACGAAGTGGGCATTCACCCAGGAAAGCTTATGCTCCAATACATCTGTTAGTCTTAAAGGTGCCACAGGACCCTCTGTTGCTTTTTACAATCAACATAGTCATAGAAACAGTGACCTGGCACTTGCCTAACCTGTCTCAGTGTTCTTTTCTGGGTCAGCACATTCAGAGTCAGCATGGAGAACACCTCCCCAGTACAGTCTCTGTGGCTGTTCCTTCTTCCCCTTCTGCCTAAAGGAACTCTATGTCAGAAAGGGCCTTATGGGGACCTTCTATCAATGGTTTAATTTCCACCATGGATGCACACACAGGTCCTGATTTTCCACTGTTTAGGACAGTTTTATGGTAGTGGGATTCCAATGATTCCAAACCTGTGAGAGGGGAAAATATGCAACACCCAAATGTTGCATGTTTCAATGTGTAAGTAATGTTATTCACAAGCATAAGCATAGGCAGGATTGGTCCTTATAAGACCCTAGAAATTTGCAATACTAACTGTACTCCAGTCTATCTAGTGCCATACCAAATTTAGGCCAAACTGACTGTGCATCTTGACTTCGGAGAACTTTGAAAAACTGCCCTTTAAACAGACAGCCCTGGGTGCAGTTCCCACCGCCCAATGATACGTATTTTCAGCCCTATATTTTTTGTTCATTTAGTATTTCTCCAGTAGTTCAGATTGATTCTGACTTTGTCTGAGCCATTCCTGTATTAAAGATTGCCTTCTTTTTAGTCCCAATTTAGGCAACACAAATTCTAAAAATATATATATATCTAAATGAGTGGATTGTGGAATGAATGGCCACCTAATGGCATAGCCTTGTAAAGATGAACATGGCTCAAGACACTATCTCCTGGAGGCATAAATGTGTGAGATTGAAAGAATTTACAGTGCCTGAAGCTCAAAATTAAATCCTTCAATTGTTTCCTCAGCACTGTTTGGAAATTAATACAGCTGAGCATTGTATTACCTAATGTACTGGTCATCTGAGATTTAGAATCTAATAAATTCCATATTGCCAGTGTCCAAGTTTATGCCCTTTTATCACTTAAATTATACATCTTGAATTTGGACAGACTGGTAATCTAGCAACTCCTGGATATCTAAACCTTATCTCTGGTGTCATGTTAGCTTTCCAGACAGTTGGCTAAATTAATTTTGGTCAGTTTGGTCTTCATTTCCCGAACTGCATTATCATGATATACACATTGGACCTGATTCACCACTCTCATTTAAACCAGTTTTACACAACTCTTTATTTATACCAGCATGAGAGGATATTCAGGCTCACAGATGTACAAAATGTATTGTACTGTGCCCATTTTCTGAATTATACTAACGTAATGATAAGTGGTATCAAATGGCTTCAGAAAATCATAGGGAATAGAAGAGATTCCATGCTGTATTTAATCATTTGTCCACAGTGCTGAAAGTCTTGAGAGTAGAAAAAGCAGAAAAATATAAAATATAGTAAGCAACAACCTAATAGAAATATGTACCAGTCTCACAAGAACTGTCTATCTGCAAGGACTTCAGATCTGCAATCTAAAGACACAACACAAATTAAGGGTCCAATTCTGCTTCCATTAACATAAGGCGCAAAACTCCCTTTGTCTTCAATGGCAGTAGCCTTGGACCTATTGCAAATGCTATTACATCACAAACATATTTTACCTTACTTAGGGCAGGTTTACATTATGGGGCTAAGTCGACATAAGTTACGCAACTCCAGCTACGTGAATAACATAGCTGGAGTTGACATACCTTAGGTCGACTTATTGCAGTGTCTACACCACGCTGGGTTGACAGGAGAAACTCTCCCATCGACTTATCTTATGCTTCTCATTCAGGTGGAGTACCGGAGTCTACAGGTGAGCGATCGACGGTCGATTTAACGGGCCTTCACTAGACCTGCTAAATCGATCTCCAGTGGATTGATTGCTGTGCGGCGATCCCCTGGTAAGTGGAGATATGCCCTTAGACTCATAGACTTTAAGGTCAGAAGGGACCATCATGATCATCTAGTCTGACCTCCTGCATATTGCAGGCCACAGAACCTCACCCACCCACTTCTGTAATAGACCCTAACCTCTGTCTGACTTACTGAAGTCCTCAAATCATGATTTAAAGACTTCCAGTTACAGAGAATCCACCATTTACACTAGTTTAAACCTGCAAGTGACCCATTCTGCAGAGGAAGGCAACCCCTCCCACCTAGGTCTCTGCCAGTCTGACCCAGGGAAAATTCTTTCCTGACCCCAAATATGGTGATCAGTTAGACCCTGAGCATGTGGGCAAGATCCACCAGCAAGACACCTGGGAAAGAATTCTCTGTAGTAACTCAGAACCCTCCCCATCTAGTGTCCCATCACCAGCCATTGGAGATATTTGCTGCTAGCAGTCACAGATCAGCTACATGCAATTGAAGGCAGTCTCATCACACCTCTCCCTTCATAAATGTATCAAGCTCAGTCTTGAAGCCAGTTAGATTTTTTGGCTCCACTAATCCCTTTGGAAGGCTGTTCCAGAACTTCACTCCTCTGGTGGTTTGAAACCTTTGTTTAATTTCAAGACTAAACTTGTTGATGACCATTTTATATCCATTTGTTCTTGGGTCTTTAACTTAAATAACTCCTCTCCCTCCCTGTTATTTATCCCTCTGATGTATTTATAGAGAGCAATCATCTCTCTCCTCAGTCTTCTTTTTGTTAGGATAAACAAGCCAAGCTCTTTGAGTCTCCGCTCATAAGGAAGGCTTTCCATTCCTCTGATCATCCTAGGGCTCTTTTCTCTGCACCTGTTCTAGTTTGAATTCATCTTTCTTAAACATGGGAAACCAGAACTGCACACAGTATTCCAGATGAGGTCTGACCAGTGCCTTGTATAATGGTACTAATGCTTCCCTGTCTCTACTGGAAATACTTCGCCTTATGCATCCTAGGACTGCATTATCCTTTTTCATAGCCGCATCATATTGGCAGCTCATAGTCATCCTGTGATCAACCAACACATGCAGGTCTTTCTCCTCCATCACTTCAATCTGATTCGTCCCCAGCTTATAGCAAAAATTCTTGTTGTTAGTCCCTAAAATATTATTAAAGATGAAAAAATCTCCAATGATTTAATACAACTGATTACTATATTTTTCAAGTAGGTGACGCATGTTACCTTGAACTTTTCTTTCAAGAAAAATATTTATTCTAGGTTATAATTAACCAATCCAATGGGATGATTAAAAAAAAGTTAAATTACCTTATCATAAACCAATATTAGCAACTACACAACCTGTCTTCCTTCACCCCTTACCCCCCCCCCTCACAAAAAATAATAAGGAAGTTTTCCTCTTAAGGAAAAAAAGGTGACTATCCACTCTTGTTAATAGTATATGAAGCAGTTCCTAACAGGACTGTGATAAAAAAATGGTAAAAATTGACCTTTACTTTTAAGTAAATGTTACATATTCAAATAAAAGTTTGCATTTATGAGCAGTCACACAATACTTTTTTATTTTAATAAAATCTTAAGAAGAGTTCATGGGAGAAACTTTTTAAACAAGCAACATTAATTTCAAACTTTTTGAACACTCAGACAAGGATTTTACTCCAACGTATAATTCATCCTCCTCCTTACTTGGTGTAAAATCAATCTGTTTGCTTTCTGTGACATAAACAACAAGCAGTTTCACAGGAATGAGGCAAACCATATGTGAAGGTGTTTTAGAAAGCACAACAGGGAATACACCAAGCAAAGAAGCATCTGCATTCATTTCAATGTCAAATCACATGTGTGTTATAAAAGGAAAGTTTATTGTTTGTATTTAAAAACAACTTTACCATGTTTTGCTGTTTATAGTTAACTCTTACTTTCCCTGAGCTTGCCCTTTGAGTTAGACCCACAAATCAGCAGGTGAAATGACAAAGGCTGTAATTTAAAGCTAAAGCCTGCTCTGATTTACACCTCCTGAACTCCACTGATTTCAGTGGTATACGGATATAAATCAAGGTAGAATTTAGCCCTTCCTCTCTCTGCACAGGGTAACATTGATTTGTTCTCAGTCTCATGTTCTTGTCTGAGAATCTGAATTTACTAGGCAATATGATAAAAATATTGCAACTAGTTTGTACCTGTGGTACAGAGGCAACTTTAAACACAAGATTGCTATGCAGCATACTATTTCTCCATGAAGGCTAGGATCATTTAATTTTAGAGAAGTTAGCTAGATTTGGCTCAACATATGTTAGGATTTGGAAAAAATGTCTTTTCTAATATTATTTAATCTGATCAAGAGCTATAGCTGCATTGCTAACAATCTAACTGCTTTGATTAGAAGCCATATATGATAGGTACTTTTATCCTAGTACATAATATGAATCTTAAACAGTTGTGTTTATTGAGGGGCTGTTGATGGCATAAGCTGCCAATTGATTATGTAGGCTCATAACTCATATCAAAGATTCGTAGAGTTTCAGAGTTTAAATATTTTTATAAGTTAAAATACATATAATTTTAAAAAATAAATGAATTAGTCATCATTTGTTTCTATCAACAATCTATACACAAATGAAAAACAAAGACAAATAGTATGCAGTGAAAGGATTTATTATACCATATTTATTATTCACCTCTAGAGATGTGGGCTCACAGTGCCAAAGAAGAAAAATTGTGGGGAACATTTTTTATAGTGATGGTCAAACTTTATGTGTTTCACTTGCTTATTTGGTCTGCAGAACTGGGTTGGAAAACTTTTGAGTCTAGGCTCTCATGAAATTTCTGGAATTTCCTACTTCTAGATGAACCAGAAATACCATGGGAACAGATATTTTCCTCAGCATTTTGGCCCTTCTGATCCAGTTAGTAAACTAGAATTGTAGAGATGGGACTATTAAAAGCAGTTGAGTTAAAAAATGTTGAGGGACAGATTCTTATTTTACTTCACCTAGTTTGCCCAACTGTATTTTTGAAGCTTCCAAAATTTCATGGATTCAGAATTTACTCAGAGAAGTAAAAGACCCCAAGAATCTACTATCCCACCCAGGATTTTGAATATCTCCTGATGTCTAATTCCTCCAGTTAGACACTGGGAAATATTCATATGCTTCTATGGGTAGGTCCACACTACCCGCCCGATTCGGCGGGTAGAGATCGATCTTCTGGGATCGATGTATCGCATCTCATCTGGACGCGATAAATCGATCCCAGAAGCGCTCCCCCATCGACTGCAGTACTCCTGCTCGCCGAGAGGAGGAAACGCTGTCAACGGGGGAGCTTGCCTGCACCGCGTGGACCCGCAGTAAGTAAACTTAGTTCGATCTAGGAATCGTCGACTTCAGCTATGCTATTCTCATAGCTGAAGTTGCGTTTCCTAGATCGATCCCCCGCCACAGTGTGGACCAGCCCTAAGAGGTAATTGGGCATTGGGTTCTATGAATGTGAGTCCTTTAACTGAAAGAACGAAAGAGAAAAGACTCAAAGATATGAGGGTTTGGAGAGAGATTCTAGGGTCTCATCTCTGCACCGATGCCTACAAAACACTCATCAATGGTTAGGCAGCTGGTGTGCCTCAATTTCTGCTAGTTATGCTAATCATACTCATATCCCTTTTATCTTGTGCTTTCCGTGTTTGTATCCATTGGTTGTTTTCATCATACAGTTAGGCCTTGTTCCTGTAATTCTCTGTGACTGAACAAAACCACATTCGTTTCAGCAAAGCTATGCATAGCCACAGCAGTGCATCCCCATACAGTGTTTTCAGGATCTATGCCTTAGACTATAAACTCTTTGGGGCAGGGACAATCTTTTTCTCATCTGTGTGTATAGTGCCTAGCACAATGGGGCCTAATTAGGCCTCCAAACACAGCGGCAATATTAATAATAATAGAAAGGGATACACAGACAGAAACACACTGATAGCAGTGAGAAAAAAATCACAGAGAAGTTCCAATTATTTATCTTTCCTCCTCCAACCTCTTTTTTTAGCAACACCTACACGGAGAGACAGAGAGAGAGACAGAGGTAGGGAGAGTATACTGTAAAGTTTAAACTTGTTACATTTCAACTGTTAGTTTATAATTAATACAGTGCAACTTTGAAGACTGTTGGTAGTACAGTATTTTATGATAAATACATTTTATGGGATATTTTTAAAGAGGGTTTTGTAAAAAAGCTTCCCCAATAAATGATTTACCAGCTCCAATAAAAGATCAAGGAAATTGCTCAGATTGCATCTCAGAGCATCTAAAACTCTGAAGTTTATGGAGGTCCAAGCAGCCCCTAGACCTACAGCCCTATTAATTTTTTTTTTGTGGTAGCTAATTATCTTGTGTTACATTTTTTAAAGGGTAGCAAACCCTAAGAGAGAAAAAGGTCTGGAAACAGACAAAGGAGAACGATGTTCTTTGATAAACAGTATGAGAAAAGAAGAGAGAATGAAAGGAGAGAGAGAAAAGAAGAAGAGAAAAAGACAAAAAGAGGCAGAAACCTATTGAAAGGTCATCTGTGGTGGAAAGTGTATCAGAGAAATTGAAACAAAATGGCATCTGATGTTTGTTCAGTTAGTTAATGGAAACTGAATTCACTCTCAATTTGAGAAAGAAGATAAACTAAAAGGTCCCTGCTCAAGATGCTAAATCCAATATATATCCATTTTAGGAAGAGATTTGTTTTCCTACTCTCTTTATTTTCTACAGTGATGACATTTCACCAGCACCGAATCAGAAAGTAAAGGAATTACACAGGCAAGGATCTCCCAATTTGACTTTGTTCCACCTCATGGAACTTTCAAATAAAAATAAATAAATACTGGTGTTTACTGTAAATAAGATGACAGAGACAGCGTAACCAAATGGCACATTAATATAATGAAATATCAAGAGTGATTATCTCCATGTGAGGAAGAATTGCACAGCCACCATTAAGCATGAAATCATTTTGAAATAATTGTTTCCTAGCATCTACAAAATAAGGCCCCTCCTGCAATTGGCTGTTCTTAGGTACCCTGCCTGGAACCCCACTGAAGTCAGACGTGTGCCCACATGCAGTTAATTACATGATCTGTGAATATAAGTTTACAAAAAACTTACCATGAAAAGAGAAAGAAAAATGTAGGGGAAGAGCCACAATCTGCCCCTAGATCGCAATTCAACAACGCAAATAATGCTCACCTAACTTAAAGCTAATGAATATTCCCATTGATTATTTACAAAAAGAACAGGAGTACTTGTGGCACCTTAGAGACTAACAAATTTATTAGAGCATAAGCTTTCGTGGGCTACAGCCCACTTCTTCGGATACCCTTTCTGGTATAGGGTGGTATTTATGTGACCATCGCTTATTAGCACAGTAGTGTTCAGGAAATGGACCACTTGTGTGGATTGATCTAGGCTGAGGTTTATGGTGGGATGGAAATTATTGAATCATGGTGGAATTCCTCAAGGGCTTCTTTTCCATGGGTCCAGATGATGAAGATGTCATCAATGTGTTCTAGTACCAGAAACCTACTGACCGCTACACTTACCTACATGCCTCCAGCTTCCATATAGGACACACCACACAATCCATTGTCTACAGCCAAGCTCTAAGATATAACCGCATTTGCTCCAATCCCTCAGACAGAGACAAGCACCTACAAGATATCTATCAAGCATTCTTAAAACTACAATACCCACCTGCTGAAGTGAAAAAAAAAGATTGACAGAGCCAGACGAGTACCCAGAAGTCACCTCCTACAAGGCAGGCCCAACAAAGAAAATAACAAAACACCACTAGCTGTCACCTTCAGCCCCCAACTAAAACCTCTCCAGCGCATCATCAAAGATCTACAGCCGATCCTGAAAGATGATCCCTCACTCCCACAGATATTGGGAAACAGACCTGTCCTCGCTTACAGACAACCCCCCAACCTAAAGCAAATACTCACCTGCAACCTTGCGGATACAGGCTAACACGGTTGCTACTCTGAAACCTACCATTGATTATTTAAGTACCTCACCGAATCAGAGCCTTAATCTTTAAAGTCCTCACTGGGCCCAGATTACAGCAGGGATACCAATAACCATGATTTTCCAAGACTACTGTTCACTTCTGGAGCATTGGAATTTGCTAGGGTTTTTTCAGTAAAGAAAGAGAAAAACGGGTACTTTCAATTTGAATGATATTTTGTTCTTTCAAAAGTCAATATTGCTTAGATATTGATTACCAGCACTGACTGGATCTATGAAATTCTGTAAGACATAGATAGATAGTAGAGTTTAGGATGGGAAATGATGCAGACTTTTTTAACTAATTGGAAAATTGAGGTAGGCAGGATATAATATTGGGATTTAGCAAGGATGTTGTGGGGTTAACATTGCAACTCCGACAGCTGCGCTTTAAAAGAAAATCCTTGGGGTCTCTAATAGCCACAAATGGCCAGAATCATATTTTTATGGCCCTTTTAAAAGACAACACTTCCAGCAGCATTATGAGACAGTCTTTAATGATATGATCACACACTATTTTTTCCAGAGGACCCCCTGCCTCATTCAGTGCTCCACTGCGCTGGGGGTGATCCAGGGTTGCGTGAAGGAGACTGTTGTCTGGAGGACTCCTTCATTTGCTGCTTCATGAGGCAGGGGACTACAGGAAAAGAAAGGATGGTCTCGTGGTAATGGTAGTTGAATGTCGCTCTGAAGTATGGGATTCTATCCCTGCCTCTATCAATGTTCCTATGTAATTCTGGAAAAGTCACTTAAACCAAACTTTTCACAAGAGGTCACTCATTGTGTGGGTGCCTGACTTGAAATCCAGATTTGCAGAAGTATTGAGCTCTGCTTTGAACATATAAAGCATTGTACAGAGCTGTGATAGGAAGATGGAAATTCCATTTCAAGAAGATTTTGAGATTTCAGCCTTTGCCTTTGTTCTGATTAGGAACAACCCCCCCAAATTTTGAACTTCTCTGCAAGAGAAAATTTAAAAAAAATTGTTTCTGATGGATTGAAATGTTTTGTTTTGAGTTTGCCTTTTTTATTATATATTGTGTTTCATAGTATACCTTTATTTTATCATAGAGAATAAATAAAAGGTTATAGAGAAAAGTAACTTCAAAACAAAAAACTGAAACATTTTGCTTTGAAAATGTCATAGTGAGATGTTTTTTTTTCCAGCTTACCTCCGAAATGAATTTTCAGCAACATTTAAACAATTTTGTGAAGTTTTCAACTTCAACAAAATTGCAGTGACTGACAGAAAATGGTTCCATCAATGTTTTTTCCAACAAGCACTTATGCTATATATTGGCAAGTGTTCTAAAAAAAAATCAGGTCCCAGCCTCTCAAATTGGGCACCCAAAATTAGTGGAAACTTTTTATCTTCATCCCTCTGTACCTCAGATCCCCATCTGTAAAATGGGAATAACAACACCGCTCACCTCACAGAGGTGTTGTGAAAATTAAGTAATTAATGTTTGTGAAGCACTCAGACATTGTAGTGATGAATGCCTACAGAAAACCCCACAAGCAAATTAATAATTCTGTCTACAGAGCGGGATTTGAACAGTGTTTAGTAAATAAGGCCTGGAGATATGCACTGAGCAGAAAACAAAATATTAAATGAGCACTGCCCATCCTGTGCACTGAATGAGGCGGGGATCCTATGTAAAATATATAATGTGCTCATGGAAAGAAAGACTGTATCATAATGACAGGTTTCAGAGTAGCAGCCATGTTAGCCTGTATCCGCAAAAAGAACAGGAGTACTTGTGGCACCTTAGAGACTAACAAATTTATTAGAGCATAAGCTTTCGTGGACTACAGCCCACTTCTTCGGATGCAGTCCACGAAAGCTTATGCTCTAATAAATTTGTTAGTCTCTAAGGTGCCACAAGTACTCCTGTATCATAATGCTTATGCACAAGGGGATTGAATTAAGATTACACCGCAACTTTAACACTGGCATTTGCTAACTTTTAAGGGCTTGAATTTGCAAACATAATGTTCTGTTAACATAGTTCTTTGTGTGTAATGTATATATATGTGCTATGTATACTATTTTACATAAGCAAACAAAAAATAAGTTCTAGATATAAGGCTATTAGATGCTTAGGTTACTTACCACACAGAGAATCTATACTTCTCTAATTCCTCCAGATAAAAAGTATTCGGTGAAGATGCTTCCCCTTCTCCCGCAGCTACACTGATTCCAGGACTTGATTTGCCTTGACACTGTTGGTCAATTGGATCACTTTGATTCATCTTTAAAATAAAAGATTAATAAATAAAACATTAAATAGCTGCAACAAAAAAGAAAGCATAAACCTTGTTTCAATTGCCTCTTTAAATTATTACACATATTCAGAATAATCAGGACATAAGATTATATCAAAGTAATATGAAAGCTGTAACACATACTGACAAAAGCCAATAAATACAAAGTTAGAATTGCCATTTCCACCTTAACGTTAACTTCTATCAGTGGGCCTGATCCCTCACTGTATTACACTGGTGTAAACCTGGAGTGAAGCAGTGGTGACTCAGGCCCAACATGCTTACCGTATTATCCAAGAAACTGGTACACATCCATTATTAAGCCCAATTCTGCTATAGAACCCAGAGAATGATGCAACCTGCTTCTGTCTTCCAACTGCCCTGTTCTGCTGTCCTGTGAAGAAGTGGATTGGGCCACAGTTCATATTTCCTCACCATTCCCATTCCCTTTGGGAGTGCTAGGAGGGATCCTTGTATGCTGCCCACATTCTCTCCATATGTTTTTAGTTCTGAAGGGCTGAGGACTGGAAAAAAATCCATTGGACTAAGAGACTTAAGGAGCTTCACCAATTTAGCTCACCAAAATGAAGATCAAGAGGTGAGTTCATTATGGTGTATCAGTACCTTCATGGGGATAAAATACCAGGCACTAAGGTGTCTTTAATATAGCACAGAAAGCATAACAAAAACACATGGCTGGAAGTTAAGTTAAAGCCAGAGAAATTCACTTAGAAATTTTATTTCTAACAGTGAAGGTGATTACCCGTTGGAACAAACTACCAAGGAAAGTGGGGGACTCTCCACCTCTTGAGGACTTCAAATCAAGCTTGGACACCTTTCTGGAAGACATGCTTTTTGTCAAACACAAGTTATTGGGCTCAGTACAGGAGTAACTGGATGAAATTCTATGGCCTAGGTTATACAGGAAGTCAGACTAGATGATCAGGTCTCTTCTGACCTTAAAAATCTATGAATCTATGAACACAGTAATTAACTAGAAATCATATTTTCTTTTATAGACCTTGGAGGCCTCAGTGGGAGTTTTGCTGGCATAGGACTGCAGTATTGGGCCCAGTAAGATCTCCATGTATTTTGCTAAATATACTAATACAGAAAATTATTACTACCCTTTTTACTCAATAAGCTATTATGGTCTAACAGGCAATTCTGTTTAAAATTTGATTGCATAGACTGCAGCTATCTTTTGCAGTTTAGTTTAGGACTCATTGACATAGCTGACTGAAATTCAGATCCATGTCAATGGTATGCTGAACATGGATATAGATAAATATGATAAAAATCATTATGATATTTTCAGTGGTCAGTTGAAATACTGCCATAGAACATGGCTGCAAAGATGGTTTAATATGAATTTGTATAGTTAAGGTATGGTAGAAGTGGGTTTCATACTCAAAGGTGCCTTTAAACATTAATATCATACAGCCATGGAATAGTGTTGTGGACTAGCTAGGCATATCACTGCAAGAACTCAGTCCCTAAAAACAGTTTGAGATTTCATAAAAGGTTGTGTGGGCAAAGTATGTGAGTTGCACTGACATAGTTTCTGTGATGTTACTCCTTGGGAAAATTAAATCAAAAATACATTACTTAAGATACAAACCAAAAAGGCATTAAAAAGTATTACACATGCATTTCATTGGCCTATATTTGATCATTCACAAACATAACTCAAAACTAAACATTAATTCAATGGCCTGAGGATGGGCATGCATTTAATTTCTCACAAAGATCATATGACAAAGATGGCTGTGTCCTTAATGACCATCACTTAATAATGTAATTGTATGCCACACCATGGTGATAACAACATAAAATAAGGTGCTACCATTGCTCTTCACTCTGACCCAGAGCAGATTCTATGTATATATGTAGCCCAGCTGCTTCCGAAAAACATTCCTTCTACTAATGTAACCTTTTCTATTGTCCACAACAAATGTTTGTTTTAAAAACAATAATGGCAACAACAGAACACAATGTAAAAAATAGGCAAATTTGTCAAATATTTTTCTTAAAGATGAAAAAAAAGGAGGAAAAGAGTAGACCTGTTAACAAATAATGAACTGTGTAAAAATTGCTGATGCAATGATTGTCAAGAAAATTCAATTAGGAATTTATTTTAGGAGAAAATTCTATTACCAGGCTCTGAAATGGGCTCAGGTAACAAAATTCAGACCCTGCATCTTGATTTCAAACATCACAATTAATTGGGGGTGGGGGCGGAGGGGGGTTGGATCCAGATGTTTTCACTGAATCCATTACGAAAAAAGGGATCATTTAAAAATTTTAAAACCAGATTTCAAATGCCCAATAATTCATGTCAACATTGCTCTATACAGAAACCCCTTCTGTGCTCCAGTACCCTAACATAGGTCCTAATTCAGCCAGGAACTTAACCACATTCATAAGCACAGTCATCCTATTGAAGTCAATGGGACTACTCAATACTAAATTATCCAGGTGCTTAAGTACCTTGCTGAAATGGGGCCACTATGAGGTAGGGGTTTGGAGCCAGCCACTGGTGAGGTTACTAGAACACCATGACTCTCTTTTTAAAGGGAGCTGGTTATTATGGGGTTGGAGCCAGCCCAGATAGTTAACACTTCCCTTCAGTCTGTCACCACAAGAGCTATGCAGCTTTGCCCCTGGGACCTGGCCCTCCATTTCTAAAATGGCTCTTGTGGTTGTTGCTCTGCTTGTTTCATGCCTTTCTCGCCTCCCTAAAGGGGACAAATTGCTTGAAAACTCAGTGATTTGAAACAGGGGGGGATTTTCCGTTCTTTCCTCAATTTCTTCTCACCGGGAGGGAGATGGATGGGGGGAAGATTATATGGATTTGGACTTTTTTCAATGCTCAATGTTATTGTACTGTTTGCAAATCCACCTTTAAAATGCTGCTGTTCTGGAAGCATTAATATGTTATCTCTGTTTTTGAAACCATATGAAGCAGAGGAACAAATTATTCTGAGTACTGTTTATACATGATCAATTATTTCCCCCATGGGACATTAAACGCATTAAAAATATTTTATAGTAAATCTAGCCCAGGGTAATTTAGCATGGACACATTCTCTAAACTACAAATGTCAATACTCAGGAATGACAGACATGTGGGAAGCCCCACTGGTATATTCTGGCCTGAGACTATGAATGTGAGACTCATGTGTGGTTTCATGGCAATGTGTGCCCATGTGTTTAAATGGCATTGTGCCTATTCACAAGTTGATCAGATCCTTGGCCAAGCAATTAGAAAATGACAGTGTCAGCATGTCTGATACCACAGGTGCTCTTTCTTTCAGAGGGATCCCCTCTTATCTGACAGTATGGTTGTTTTTCCTTATTCGTGCCTTTGGACACTTACATGCAAAGAAAGAGGGACTTGAAGCTTATGGATACAAAATAAGACAAAAAATGCCTGGTACACACTTTATGAGGTGTCAAGATGAATGCACATGAAAGTACAACTCTTAGGCCCTTTGTATGAAGATAAAACATGTGGAAGACATTGACACTCAGGGACTACCTCAGTGACAAAGAAATTAATTCAAAAGAGACCAGAACACATGGCCCTAGAAGAGGGTAAACACCCATAAGGCAGAATCTTGATCAAACCTTAAAAGAGGAAGGTTTCACAAAGAGTAAAATGGTGATCCCTGGAATAAAAGGAGGAGGACTCTTTTGCATCCGTTCCTCTCTTGAACTGACCTGTTTAGATCAGATATGAATAAAGTCAAATTAAAGTAAAGGGAGACAGTGTTGTCTAGTGGATAGATCACAGCACTGGAACTCAGGCAAACCTGTGTTCCATTCCCACTGGCCTCTTGGGTGATAAGTCATTTCACCCTGTGCCTCAGTTTTCCCCATAAGAATTCCACTGATCATATGGGTATTGTGGTAGCTATAGTCTGATCCACAACAATAACTTTAAAAAAAAATTATCCTCTGCAGAGAACAGGTAGAAGCTGCAGTAACTAGAGCCAATAATTTGTAACAGCAGAGCAAAATCAGCAAAGAAAATAAAAATCTAATACTACGTCAAAGGGGGGAAGGTAACTTATACACTGATTGATTTAGCCAGTCTTTAGCGGCTCAGGAAAAGGTGTGTTCTGAGCCATAAAGGTTTACTGGCATATTGGAATATCAGCTGCTTTCCTTTCCCTTGTGCACAGGAAAACCTACTTAGAAGACCAAAATACCTATTACCTGTATCAGCAAATGTTTTCTGATAAACTTTATTTAGTAATAAGAGAATGGTATGTGAACCTTAAAGAAGAGCATAACATTTTTCTTACCTTGTAAGAGATACCTTGGTCTTCTTTCATTGGGACCAAATCATAATATTTATGTGAACCACTTGAGATAACTTGACAAGGATAACTTCCTGTAAGCAAAAAAACACATATATCATTTCATATAATAAAAAGGCCTGAAATGGAGGGGAACTAGTTAGCATGCTAGCCAGGAACCTAGGCAACCCATGTTCAATTCCATGCTCCACCACGACTTCCTGTGTAACCTTGGGCAAGTCACTTGACCACTCTGTGCCTCAGTTCCCCATGTGTAAAATGGGGATAATAGAGCTTCCCTTCTCACTGGGGCATTGTGAGGATAAATGCATTGAACAATGTGATACTATGGTAACAGGGGCCATATAAGTACCTTGGATAGATAAAAATAAAGGACACAAGAACAATAATAGTGCAGGAAACTTTAAATAACACCAGATTTATTTCTTCAGTATAAAGAATGTTGGTTACTTTGTTGTGTAAACCATGGGCTCAATTCTGCTACCTGCTGAGTGCCACTGAAAGTAGATCCAAAGCGCCAGCATTCACATAACAACAGTTGCTTAGCATCACTGCAAAAGGGCTTGAATGTAACATGGTGGCATATGCAGTGACCAGCGATGTGAACAAAAATCTCCAACCACATTACTCTGAGCACTGGTGAGAAGGGGAGAAGTTAGGGGTGAAACTGGAAAGACACAACACAACCAGGGCAGACAAATGATATGCTTAGTTATTATTTTTACATTTTTTCAGTTACTCCTATTGTCAACCAGTAGTGGCTAGTCAAGTGTGTTTGAGAGCTCAGTATATACATACGCTGCACTTACATAGTAATTTATTTGCACATGCAGATGTACGTGTGTTTGTGTGTGTATAGAGTTTTATATATTCACACACCCACGGAGCTCATGATGTATATGATCAGATCCACATATTGTAAATTGTCATAGTTCCACTGAAGTCACCTATGATAACTTACATCCATTAAGAACCTGTCCCACAGTGTGTTTGTGTGTCTGTACATACATACACACACACAAACTATGAACATACATACACACACATACACTATATCATGATATAGATGGTATATTATGAGTACTCTGCATATATTACACACACATATAAACAAACTAAAAGTGTATATGGGGGATGATAATATATATTTCCAGACTACACACTTGGAATTATAGGTTATTGTTTTTTTCTTTGTTGTGCTAATGTTTTAATTTGCCATATTTTAATGGTTTACCAAATGAACTTTGCAGAAATAATTAACAATTTGTCAATGTTCTTTGGAGAAATATGAAGAAAAAAAGGAAGTAATTACTTTTGCATAAAAACAGCCAGAAAATAGCAAAATAAAGAAAACAATAATATTGAAAAATTAAAACTTGGAGTTGGAACCAACTCAAAATTGTTGTTTAGTCATGTCTCGTGCCTGTTGTATTTTATTTGTGAGGCTTTGAAATTCCATTCTTCTCTTTATTTTCTGTACCAGTGAGCTCATTATTTTAACCTAAGATAGATTCCTCTGAACAATTTTTGCTAAGTAAAAACACAGTGTAATTCTTCAGTGGCTGAAACAGTGAGAAGCAGCTCAAATTAAAGATCAAGAAAATGCAAAGAAAAAAAATTGTATAAAAATAAATAAATAAAGGGAAAGACGGCAAAATGCTTGCAATTAGACAGGATGAAAAATCTAAAAAGAAATTAAATTTAGTTGTAATACATTTCCCATTCTTTTCTTCATGAAAATTACAACTGAAGTGTTTTTTTTCCTGTAATTTAAATGTTAAGCTGCCAGATGTGTGTCTCATGCTTGAAGAGTCGAAGCTTTGCATTATTTAGCATATTAAGATTCACAGAATTTAAAAAAGGGCTCCTTTGTTGCCTGGAGGTTCTAATTAAGTAAACCTTAGCCTGGTACATTTAAAACTTGCAATACAAGAGATTTTGCTTCCTTTTTTTTTTTTTCTGCAGCCAAGTCAAATCAATATAATAAATATGGAAAATACTTAAGATGATATAATTTTTCTTTGGCTTGAGGAATTAAATCTATCTATTATTTTAAGAAGTTTTTAATAGAGGCCAGCAATCAGAAAGACATCTAAAGGCTCCAGTCTACTTTTTAATCATAGAAGTTGTTCTTAGTTACTGGAGGGAAATGTGTCTTATAAAAACTGAGCTATGTAAAAAAAATTCTTCCACGCACAAACAAAGTAGCTCCAAGAAGGAAACAACAAGAATTGCACAGCTCTTCTTTATTAAACTGCATTTTGCTTTTTTATAACACTTTATAATTGACCACAAAAACACTAATAAAGCACTAATTAGTCACCATATCAGCAATTTGATGGTTGAAATAGTTGGAACAGTTATACTGCAAACCATAATAACACAGAAATTCTTTTGACACACAGCATCCATAAATCATGCCCTTAAATACTGTTATTTTTGCTATTTTAGAAAATGTCAAAGGTGTCAACTTTTTCCAGATATACCACTTAGCAGTGACTCAGTAAATTGACTCAAAATACATTCTGCTCCTGACAGTTAGGGGCACACAATACAGTTCCCAATATATATGAACAATTTGAAGAAGAGAACATAACACAAAATAGAATTAGCAAGGACAAATATTACCACTATGCTAAAGTTCAACTGCTGATGTGAAATTTCTATGTTCTCAAAAATACATGTACGAAGTTGGAGAAGTACAATTTTGCTAGGCTCTAATTAAGACAGTAAAAAATATATTTCAGCCACACTATTATAAATCTATGACCAAGTACTCTTACTAAGAACACTAGCAGATTCCAGAATAAAAGTAATGGTGTACATTTGAATAAGTGAAAAAATGAACTGATGACACTTTTTCGCTGACAATGTAGACTGGACATGTTAATAGTAACACCTGGACTCAGAGAGGAATGGTCAGACAAAGTTAATTTCTAGACCTTCATAATGCTGGGGGGCAATCTCTGATCTCGGTGATATAAAGTACTGAAGAGCCAGTTTAAATTCTACACATCTCACACTTAATTTGGGACACAAAGTGTACTTCACCTATATCAAGTTCCTCAGCATGCATGGGGATCCACATATTTAAAACTGGGGTGGAAAGGGAAGAGAGGGTCAAAGCTAAAATGATTTTGCTGCTTAGTCGTGCATATCGGGCATCAGCTGTACCCCATGCCTCCAGGAGGAGATGCCTATGGATAAGCCTTGGTAACGAAAGAAATATTTTGATTCCTTATTCCCTGTTGGAAGCAATACATCCTTCACTCCCATCTGCACACAATGTGCTGTGCTTGATGGATGTTACCCTCTGGGTTGAGTGAGTCAGGAATCTCCTGTGACTAGTATTCCACTTTCTAGTTGGGAGTTCCAATCTGAGGGTTTCTCTTGAAGACCTAACAGTGTAAGCTCTCATGCTGCTGAGAGATGTGCAGGGAGTCTGTGCAGTGAATGCAAATCAGGGACTGTCCCAACAGAAGACACAGTTGATTAAAATTGAGGTGACTATTACACACTTTTACCTCTATGAAAGATATAAGATGAGAAAAACAAAGGTGACTTACTTGATGCAAGCGAAACAGTCAAGATACACAGCATTATGAGGAACAGTTTTTGAAAGTTAAAAATATGGAAAAAAAGAAACAGGATGGTCCTCAGCTAGAAAATGCTTGCTCTCCATATGACTAGAGCTGGGTGAAAAACTGATTTTTCAGTTCATTGGTAATTTTGAAAAGTTGAATAAAAATAGTTTTGGCTGGATGGAAAACAAAAATATTCAAAATGTTTGGCACATTGAAAAGTTGATCAAAATTTTGTTTTGGGGTATAACTAAATATTTCATTTTGACAAAACAAACATATTGCTGAGGTTTTGAGCATTTTTAAACATTTTTGAATTTTTAAAAATAAAAGTAAAGGAAGTTTTGAAACAGTCATTTTGAACCAAAAAAATCAGAATGTTTTGTTTAGAAAATGATAAAGCAAAACATTTTGATTTTTCTGATTTTTGAAGCTTTCTTTTCTAAACAAACAATTCAGCAAAATCAGCATGAATTTGAAAATGTTTTGGTGTCATCGAATCTGCATATTTCACTTAAGAAAAACGTGTTTTGCAAAAAGTTTTGCCCAGCTCTACATATGACCCAATTCTGATTTTACTTATGCTCATTTTACACCAGTTTAACTCCACTGACTTTTTAATTGAGTTACTCCTGATTTACATTGGTGTGAGTCGGAGAAGGATCAGGCCCAGCGTCTTCTGGTTTCCACAACTGTTCTTTCGGTTCTGGAGGCATGGATTTTAGAAGCATGACACCCAGGAGTGGGACAAAAGACGTGGAAGTGACTACCTAAAGTAAGTTATTACTTGAGTAATAGAACAGATCATGCAATATAGACAAATCCTGCTTCTACAACACAGTGAGGGAAATCAATGGGGTTGCAAGCATATAAAAAATAGAAGAATTTCAATTAGTGTTGTAAATTGTTAGTGTATGCAGAATTTGCCCCCATTTGTATGAATTAATCCAATCTTGAACATACGAGGAGTGGATTGGGAGAGAAAGAGAAGGAAACAGCCTGGTTCAGCCATCTGAGACCCTACCTGTGTGGGACCCCTGGCTACAAAGCAAGAAGGACAAATATTCTTCATCTCAAAAGTGTCACTTTGTTCCCTTTAAAATGATGCCTGCAAGGAATTATTAATGGAAGTAGCTTGTTGGGTTTTTTCCCCCATGTAATTACTTTTACATCAGTATGTAACAGTAAAACAGAAACAAGCAGCATGTAAGAAGCCAAAGTACCACAGCAGCAGTATAGTGAGGAATGCTATGATGAAAGCCCTCGGTCTCTTCACCATTGCTTCATAAGTCAACTGTAAGTATACATGTCACCTCTCCAACAGAAACTTTTGCCACTCACACAAATATCAATTTTTAATCCTACTGGTTTCTGACTGGAATAACAAAGATGTTGTGGGGCCGGATTGCTCTGATGGTTTTCGAGGGGTGAGGGCAGGGAATGAGTGTTGCCTTCCTAAAGTAAAAGATTATAATGCCTTCTCCTGAACACACAGACGAGATTTTCATTCATGCAATTATTTGCAGATTGGCTTTTGCATCCCATCTTTGCTTCGCTCACTTATCTACCTTCCTGCCAATGTTTATTTACTTGGAAAAAAATGCGATAATGTAACACACAACTTCCTTGCCTTTATGGATAGTCCTCCATCCCAATGAAAAACCACTGCCCAATATGAATATGGACTTGCACACACATATATGTTTATTCAGCCCAGTGAACAAGGGACATTGCCAGGAATACTGGTGCAGGAGAGAAAAAAGAACATAGTGACCCATGAATATAAATGACCAAATAAAATGAAAGGATGTAAAAATGTCACAGAAATACCCAACATAATCAGATGTTGTCAGTGCACTCCACACACACCTTGTAATTACTAACACATTTGGCCTACTGATATATTTTAAACAGAGAAGCAAACCACATTTGTACCTTTTTGTTGAGGCTTCTTTTGATCCTTCACTTTTAATTTAAACTCATCCATTGCCTCCTCTGCCTAGTGAAATAATTGAGAGGTGATATCATTGAGAGTTTTGAGGGATTTTTTAAAAACAAATGTAAGCAGGTCTGTTTCCAAACGTTTAGTAAATTAGATAATGCGATAGAAAGTCTAACCTGCTGGAAACATTTTAAACTCAACTCTTCTCTTTTCCTCCCAGTTTCTTTTGACACACACTCTTCCCTTCCTTTCACAGCATTAAACTGTTTTCCCACTTCCTTTACAACAGTGGGAATACTTCCCTTATGGGTGTCAGGATCTCTCCAAGAGGTCAAAGGTTGCCCTGCAGAGGAAATGACAAGCTGTGAAATGTAAAAGAACAATTCCTTCCACATGTTTCTTTGCCCAGGGAGCAGTAAGGGCTTGCCAACTAGCATCACTTTGGGATGAGCCAGGTCTTTGCATAGCAGTCCTGTCAAAAGTAATTTACAATTAAAGACCTCCACAACTCTTTAAAACTTTACAATTCTAGTGAGTTTCACAATTATTTACTGATGCTGAATGGTACAAAGTAATGTTATCTTCAACAGCTGAGGAGGGAGGCAAAGAAAAGAAAGGTTGAAAAGCTCTCTCCATTATAATATTAAATGATAAATGATATACATGAAAATGGTACCTACGTATAACATATATCCCCATTATAAACCACAGTTCGGGGAATTAAAAAAAAAATTCAGCTGTTTCAACTTTTCTCCAGTTGATACATGTGGCACACAAGCTGCCAGGCTTGATAGCTGGATTTTCAAACAAAAAATGAGTTAGAAAAATAAGCTAGCTATTTGTTCATTGCACAGGGGTGAAAACAGGTGTCTTTAAAATAGTTTTGAAAGGATTTTGTGGTTGTTGTTTTTTCAATCTTAAGGGAAAAAAGTGTGAACTTTTGAGAAAGGAAAAAATTATAGATAGCTAGTAGAGCTGCATGCAACTTTCATGGTGTGTGTGGGGGGAAGGGGGAGACTGGTCCAAAGACTACACAGGTCAGTGGGAGTCTTTCTATAGTATTGACTTAATGGGCTTTGGATCAGGACTATTGTGACATTTTGTTATGAACCCAAGATCAAAGCCAGGTTCACCTCAATGTTCATGAATATCAGTGAAATTTTCAACAGACCTGGACTGAATTTCTAGTGTGTAGCCTGGCTTATGGTTTTGGTTAGAAACCACAGGATGGTATTTTCAGGGGAGTTCCATTTTGAGTTCTGGGTTTCAGCCCATTTCTAAACTCAAAGCAATACCCCTGAGTGAGAAGCCATGAGCCCTATAAAGGTGTGAACACTACAAACAGTTCTGCTGAATCTTGCGATCTGAAACTACTGAGTTTTGCACAGCTGTGAATGAATCCCTTTGAACTGGCTGACGTGTTCACATTCCAAATATAGGCTAGACAAGACTCAGTCCTGCACTCAGACTGTTGGAATTTAGAAAATGGTGTGTTCCCCAGGGATTGTACACCAGATTTTACAGAGTTTCATGGGAGCCACAAAATCCCACCAATGGTGATTTCAAAATGATGCACACAGTTCTTTATCAAGAGAGCATTCAGAGGTATTTAAAAATGGAGAGGATTGTTTAGAGGGGGGAAACAGACTACAGATTTGACCACAGGCCGTACCACCGGGAAAACAAACAAAAAACCAAACCCCCCAAAATAAGCAAACACTGGTGTCAGTTGCAGTTCATAGATCCCACAGTGCAGGCGTTGTTGGGACTCATAGGTCCATTAGGTTTATGAAATAATAGCATCTATGTTATGGCAGCATCCAGGGTTATGTACACAACAGGCCACATTCTGCTCTGTTTTGCTGGTGTAAACCTGAAGTAATCTAACTGAAAAAATCCTACAATCTGATAACAGCTAGCCAAGTAGGGAGAACAGTGAATATTGCTATTGCTTGGTTAAGAATTGCACAAATGCTATTCTGTGTCAAAACAGCCCTATTATTTTTGGTACCCTGATCCCTCCCCTCAGTTGTTTTTTCACCCACCTGTTAGGTCCTGTGATCTAAACTATTTGTTCTTTGAGGGTAGGGACTAGCCTTATTATATGTTGGTGCGACACCTAGCATATGGAGCCTCAACTTGACAGAGGTCTCTAGGTACCACCACGATACAAATGTTACATGGCAATAATAATAAATTAGTAGCATTACCCTAATGCAATTCAGGAACCACAAAAGGCAAAATTTTATTCTAAATGTCAGAATAGAGAGGGAATCAATGCATATCTGGTTTTAAAGCTGTTTTGTTTGCTCATCTATCACACTGTGTACAAAATAAGCTTCCATATTTTAACAGAGAGGAGTGGTACAGCGATGGGTGAGAAACATCTGAAAGAGTGCTGTTTATGGCATAACAAATGCACAGTGAAATTACCTACCTGAGTTTGAGTCAAAGATCAAAAGGCGCGTGAGCTTGAGAACAAATACAAAAATGACTCATATAACCCTTAAAATATTATATTACTTTAGTGAGGGTGAAAGATCTGCCCCTCATGGGACACCTTTAAGCACGAATGAGATAAGAAGGTCTTTTTCACAAATCAAAGCCCCTACTGCCATTGAAATCACTGGGAGTCTCGCTGTTGACTTCGATGTGAGTCAGAATGGGCTCTGAAAGATGATGTTCTGTTTGTGCCGAATGTATAATTTTCTATGGAGATTCTCATCTATGAAGAAGTTTTAATCTATTTAGAAGAGTAAGTCAGTCAGAACAAGGCCAGTTAGGCCAATTCTGAAAGAAAGGCTTCAGAGCGGGAGGGGATAAGTGCACCAACTTTGCTGGCAGTTTAATCCAATTTTCCTAGATGACGTTTTGCTAAAAGAGCTGTGGTCATCCTCCATTACGTACAACAAACACATGGCCTTCATGGCTAATGAAAGCCCCTGGAGAGGTTTTTGGTCCATTTTTGACAGAGATTCTTAATGCTTCCCTTTGGGAAGGCAAGATGCCAAACAGTATAAAGCAAACAGTGGCAAGAACTTTTCTCAACAAGGCAATACTTAAAACTCATGGGAGTAGAGAGTCTGCTTCCTCTACGACTCCAAACAATGACCAGAACCCAAAAGGGGTAGGGAGAAGGCAGGGCAGTAGCACTATCACCCCTCCACACTGGTCTGTGAAACAGGATGGAGGGACACACCAGTGGAGTCATTAGCACAGTGTAGCCGGTAAACACCCTATGCACCCAAGGGAGCTCTGGGAAGAATTGTCATTCCCTGAAGTGCAATCCCCCACACCTGAGCTCCCCCATGCACAAACCTCAATACATGACTGTGCATAAAATAAGCACAACGTAGCCCTCAACTAGTGGCAGTGATGTGAAGGTTTTTGACTTTACTTTTTAAAAGCAAGAAAAAAATCAGTATTAAGGATAAAATGCCTTCTCTTAACCTGCCCTATTTTGTTTCTATATTGCAGCAGCACATATGGTACAGCTTTGTAAGATCACTCACTATTTAGACTACCACAGTGGAGTGAGTTAAAGACAGAGCATTGGTCTTACATTTAGAATGTTCTCGCTTTTTCTGGCTTGTGTCTCAACCTTCATGTCACTTGAACATAGCTCTTTGCAGCTTAACAGATATAATACAGTATTTATAGCGCATATCAATGTGCGACAGCTTGCCGCAGATCATAAACACATTTTTCTGTTGGAAATGTTGGAGTCATGATTTTCACCACGTGATCTCCAGTTCCCTAAGGTTTGCTCCTTTAATTGTAAATAGCCAGAAAGTCATCAAGCTAGCATTTAATAAACTTTTAATTTGAAATGGATTACCACATGTTGTGTTTGTTTACCCATTATTAAATCTCTTAGCAACATATCACCAGCAGAAACAGCATACTGTAGCAGTGCACAGATACATTAGAAAACAAACCCATGGGGGTTATTAACAGCTAATAATATCTTTAAAGAAGGCTCCAAGAAAAATAAATAAATATAAACAATGTAGAAAATTATTCCTAGAGATTGTGGTTGTGAAATCTACACAGGCTGGAGAATACAGCTCTCCCACAATCAGCTTATCAGCCTGCTTCCGAGATCTATGTACGGAACAGCACATGCACTAATGCTACTCTGTAGTTCTCAAAACTTACATCATTCAAAACTTTTTTGATAAGCTTGTGACACATTTTGTGTGTGTGTGCGTGCGCGCACGCATGTTTCTCGTGATGGCACCTGGCCACTTGCACATTTTTTTCAGTGTGTATATGTACATGAGATGAAGAAATAACAATGGTGGGGATGATCTTGGTTTGTTAATTATTTGCCAGTTTCTAGGTTTACTTGCTAAATTATAAATTACTTGGGGCAGTACATCTTGGATACCACACCCAAATGCCATACTTGAGTAGGTGTCTGCCTCTGGAAGGTGGCAACTGCATATGTATTATGTGAAGAGGTCTTACTCCCCTACTTAGTATAAGTCTAAGCACTCTCAGCTGCAGATACCACAGGCCATATAAATCCCTACGGGGGCCACAGTACAAGTTCTGCTGGGCTCTAAAGTGGCCCAATAATAATAGTTGGCAACTATCCTACAAAACTCATCTTCCTTGCCCATTGCTCCATGTCAGCTGCTTCCTCAAATGCTCCTACTGGCTTCTTTTCACCTCACTCTTCAAATCTAAACCTCTTGGTATTCTGCACAAATTGACTCTGGCTTATGTGCAGGTTGTCATCTTTTCCGACTCCCGACTTCCTCTCTGTCCTGCACCCAAGTCTTCCAACTTCCCACACTTCTTTTCCTGTTCTCAAACAACTAAGGCAACTTTGTGTTCAAGAACCAAACCCTTTAATGATTAAGAGACACACAAGACACAAATGGAAAGCACAAGCTATTGTTGAGCTGCAGCCTCCAGCTAATTAACGGAGGCGACACGGGGAAGTGCCTGCCTGCCAAAAGAAGAAGATGATCTTTGATCTCTGCAGCCACCTCCCACGTGCTTACATAGAAAATCAGCCATACAGCAGAGTGCTTTGGCACCCTTCTCGTACTTGTCTTTATGGAGGAGGAGCAGGATCTATTTGGGTGGGCCACCGTCAGGAAAGTCTGCTGTCTGGTCGAAAAAAAACTAGATAACTTCATGGAGGATAGGTCCATCAAAGGGTATTAGCCAGGATGGTCAGGGATTCAATCCCATGCTATGAGTGTCCTTAGTCTCTGTCTGCCAGAAGCTGGGTGTGGATGACAGGGGATGGATCACTTGATGCTTGCCTGTTCCGTTCATTCCCACTGAAGCACCTGGTATTGGCCACTGTTGGAAAGCAGGATACTGAGCTAGATGGACCTTTGGTCTGACCATTCTTAAGTTCTTATGGTCAGTGAGGCTGCTTCGGAAGACTCAATGGGTCTGTCTACACTGCAGCTGGGAGCAAGCCCTGCAGCCCAGGTAGACAGACTCATGTCAGCGCTATTGAGCTAGTGTGCAAACAGTAGCAGGATGGATGTTGTGGCTTTGGTGGAGACTCAGACCCAGCCTTCTGGGCTCAGACCCAGTGTGTCAGCCCAAACTGCCCCAAGCCACAATTATAGGGGTTGCTACAGTGCCACCTATAATACATACTGATCTATATTACCTAACGAGAAGATTTCTGGGTGATACTAATTTAGCAAGAAAAGTAATGGCTAACCAACCTTGAAAAGATGCTAAGGAGCATTTTGAGTGAGTGCCTGGATGTAGACATGAACTTCTGAATCCATCATCTTGTGGTCCATATATTTTTATCTTGTCTGAATCTCCATTCTTCTCAGTAATGTTTGAATAAGCAAGAAATTCAGGTGAGAGCTGGAGACATGTCTCGTACGTCTTCTGCTCATCTGAATACCATGGTAGTTTAATAATCTAGTAAAAGAGAAATCTGTTATCTGAATGGTTCAGCATTCCACAAAATCAAGACATCTTTATTTTTACACTGTTCTTAAGGCTTGTCTACACTGCCCTACAGGGGCATGAATAGCAGTGCACACCAAAGTGCTGTGCTGTAACTCTCCTGAGTGGACGCTGCAGGCACAAAGTAAAAAGTTCCTAGTTCACGTTAATTCATAAACTTAGTCCTCGTCCCAGTTTGCATCAATGAAGTGCTGTTTCAAGAAGACTAAGTTAACACAAACTAGTAACCTTTTAGCTCTCATCTGCAGTATCCACTCAGAGGAGTAACAGCACAGCACTTTGAGAATGGCTACACTTGTGAGTTAGAGCGCATTAAAGCAGCTCCGGGCCCCCTAACTCATGACGCGTTCTCACTGGCAAGGCATGTAGAGCACCTGGACTCTGGGGCTGGAGCGCTCCTGGTAATCCACCTCCATGAGAAGCATAACGCTTGCTGTGCCCTGGCTGGAGCGTCGAGGCGCCAGTGTGGACGCCCTGGTCTATTAATGTGCTCTGATCGGCCTCCAGAAGTGTCCCACAATGCCTGTTCTAGTCACTCTGGTCATCACTTTGAACTCTATTGCCCTGCCCTCAGGTGACCAACCGTCAAACCCACCCTTTAAATTCTCTGGGAATTTTGAAAATCCCCTTCCTGTTTGCTCAGCAAGGTGTGGAGTGCTCTCAGTGAATATTTCCAGGTGACCCATGCCTCTATGCACCAGGCGATCCCCAATATGGAGCAATGGTGAGGTGCTGGACCTCATCAGTGTTGGGGGGAGGAAGCTGTCCAGTCCCAGCTGCGCTCCAGCCGTAGGAATTACGATACCTTCGGGCAGATATCAAGGGACATGATGGAAAGGGGCCATGACCGGGACGCACTGCAGTGCAGGGTTAAAGTGAAGAAGCTGCGGAATGCCTACCGCAAAGTGCGCAAGGCAAACAGCTGCTCTGGTGCTGCCCCCATGACCTGCCATTTCTACAAAGAGCTGGTCGCAATACTTGGGGGCGACCCCACCTCCATTCTGAAGACCACCATGGACACTTCAGAGCCAAGTTCAACAAGGCAGGAGGAGGAGGAGGAGGAAAGCAGGAGCGAGGGTGCGGAGGAGGAGGGAGACAGCCCGGCATCCCTAGATGCATGCAGCCAGGAGCTGTTCTCAAGTCAGGAGGACGGTAGCCAGTCGCAGCGGCCAGTGCTTGCAGAAGGACAAACACCAGAGGAGGTGCCTGGTAAGCAGCTTTTATTTTGGGAATTAAGTTGTTCGGTGCAGGCTCTTGGGGTCAGGAGAGTTAGGGCTGCATGCATGCCTAGATGTGGAATAGGGCGTTGATGTGCTCTCTCACATCACAGTAATCGGCCTCAGTGATTTCTTCAAAGGTCTCATGCAGAAGCTGGGCAATGCGCTTGCGCAGGGTCCTTGGCAGAGCTACTGTGCTCTGTGTCCCAGTAAGGTTAACATGTCCGTGCACTGTGCAGTGAGGGGCGGGGGGACCATTGCTGCACACAGGCAAGCTGCATATGGGCCAGGGCAGAAGCTGCATTGTAGTAGAAGAGCCTCCCTTGCTTCCCAGGTCACCCTCAGCAGTGAGATATCTTCCAGGACGAACTCATGTGGAAAATGTGGGGACAGCGTTCAGTATAGGGGCCCCCTGCAGCTGTTGGCTCTCCCCAAGGCACAGAACCCCAGAGGACAGTATGACCGTGAAACAATCAGTCCCCTTGCCCCTGTGCTTACTCACTATTTTGGGGCTCCTGTGGGTTATGTGAGCTCGCTTTGGGACGGGCAATTTCTGCTATTGTGTACACTGTGCTTGTCTTTAAGTATGGACGAATCATACTTGCTCTGTCTGGTGTGAACAACGCTGCCTCTGTTAAGTGCTGCATTTTGGCTTTACAGATGCAATCTTGAGATCCCAGCCATCCTTGTTATCAACGGCCGAAAGACTCCAAAGAATCAGGAAGCGGATGAGAAAAAGCAAAGAGGATATGCTGCATGAAGTCATGCAACAGTCCCTTAATGAAAATCAAAAAGTGCAGGAGTGGCAGAAGACTGAAAGGAGGGTCGGCCAGCAGAATGCGGATCGCCGGCACCAAAGCATAGAGCAGCTGCTAAGCATCATGGAGCGCCAAGCGGACTCGATACAAGTGCTCGTAGCAATGCAGGTGGAGCACTTCCATGCCCGCCTGCCCGTGAAGCCCTTGTCCCAAAACTCTTTCCCTTGTGCCCCCATGTTCCCGCCAACCCACTTTCCCCAACATCTGGGTTCTTATTGCCACCAGCTGCCTCCAACACATATAGTTTCACTATCCAGCCCTGCAAACTACGACCCTTACCTACTGCACCCCTATCACCATGCATTGTAGCCAGCCTGAAGTGCAACACTCATTGCACAGCACTCCAGGCAGGAAGGCTGAGTATGATAACAGGACATACGCAAATCTATGATGGTCCTGTTCCCCACCCTACCCCCGTCCCTCGTCCCACACAGCATAGATGTGTTATGCCCTTTCTGTTTTTTGGCTTTGTAAACATTCTTTATTATTGCATTAAGTAAAAGACACTGTAGCCCATGAAAGCAACAGGCACTGCAAGTCAGTGCATCATACGTAGCAAACAGATTCCTACTAACATTGGAACCACTGCACTTTACTCCTGTGCAGGGCACCCAAACATTAGTGGTGGCTTTCAGCCTCAAATTGCTCCCTCAAAGCATCCCTAATCCTTGCAGACCCGTGCTGGGCACCTCTAATAGCCCAGCTCTCTGGTTGTTCAAATTCAGCCTCCAGCTGTTGAACCTCCGAGGTCCATGCCTGAGTGAATCTTTCACCCCTCCCTTCACAAATGTTACGGAGGGTACAGCACGCGGATATAACCGTGGGGATGTTGTCATCGGCCAGGTCCAGCTTCCCATACAGACAGTGCCAGCGGCCCTTTAAATAGCCGAAAGCATACTCCACAGTCATTCTGCACCGGCTCAGCCTATTGTTGAACCACTCCTTGCTGCTGTCAAGGCTCCCTGTGTAGGGTTTAATGAGCCACGGCATTAAAGGGTAAGCGGGATCTCCAAGTATCACAATGGGCATTTCGACTTCCCCTACGGTGAAATGGTCTGGGAAGAAAGTCCCAGCTTGCAGCTTCCTGAACAGTCCTGTGTTCAAAAAGATGTGTGCATCATGCACCTTTCCAGACCAGCCTGTGTTAATGTCAATGAAATGCCCACAGTGATCCACAAGCACCGGAAGAACCATAGAGAAATATCTCTTCCGATGAACATACTCAGAGGCTAGGTGGGCTAGTGCCAGAATTGGAATATGCGTTCCATCTATCGCCTCTTCGCAGTTGGGGAAACCCATTTGTGCAAAGCCAGCCAAAACATCATGCACATTACCCAGAGTCATGGTTCTTCTGAGCAGGATGCGATTAATGGCCCTGCAAACTTGCATCAACACAATTCCAATGGTTGACTTTCCCATTCCAAACTGGTTAGCAACTGATTGGTAGCTGTCAGGAGTTGCCAGCTTCCAGACTGCAATAGCTACCCGCTTCTCCACTGGCAGGGCAGCTCTCAATCTCGTATCCTTGCACCGCAGGGTGGGGGCGAGCTCAGCACACAGTCCCATGAAAGTGGCTTTTCTCATCCGCAAGTTCTGCAGCCACTATTCGTCATCCCAGACTTGCATGACAATGTGATTCCACCACTCAGTGCTTGTTTCCTGAGCCCAAAAGCGGCATTCCACAGTAGTGAGCATGTCCATGAATGCCACAAGCAATCTCATGTCCAGTAGCGCAGCTGGAGGGGAGCAGGGGGAGCGTCCACTCCCACTGAGCAGAAAAGTGGCACCTTTTTAATCTTTAATCTTTACTCACCCGGCGGTGCTCTGGGTCTTCAGCGACACTTTAACTCACCTGGTGGTGCTCCGGGTCTTCGGTGGCACTTCGGCAGCAGGTCCTTCAGCCGCTCTGAGTCCACTCCGGGTCTTCAGCGGCACTTTGGTGGCGGATCCTTCAGCCACTCTGGGTCAGTCGGGGTTTTTCTTCTTCTTTTTTCTTTGTGGTGGCGGGTGGCGCCTGTTTTTATTTGTTCACTCCCCCTGCTGCTAAAACCTGGCTTCGACACTGCTCGTGTCATATGCGTTATGTGAGTCGACATCATCCTAGGACTCTCACTGTCAGTTTGTAGCTTAAGGAGTAACTCGACTGCAATTCGTGACGTGCTGGCGAGACCCATCAGCATATTCCTCAGCAGTGGGATCCATTCCCACAGACTGAAAGGGAAGACAGAGCACGCAGTACAAAAAACAGTGAAAGGTGGCATCAAATGTGGACTGAAGCACAGGGATTGCTGGGATGTAGGGCTGGTGCACCTTGCGTCCCCCCTCCTAGCCCTGCGACAGCTCCCCCCCCCCCGAGATGCACCCCCCCCCCAGTGGCAGCTCCCCACCCCAGGAGCCGTGCAGCAGCTCCCCACCCCAGCTCACCTCTACTCCACCTCCTCCCCGAGCACGTCGCCCCCACTCTAATTCTCCTCCCCTCCCAGGCTTGCGGCACCAAACAGCTGATTGGTGCTGCAACCCTGGCGTTGGGACAGGACCCAGAATGCACCGCACTTCCCGCCCCCTTCCCACAAGCTACAGCGCCAGAATGAGAAGAGGTGCTCTGTGGGATAGCTGCCCATAATGCACTGCTCCCAATGCCACTGCAAGTGCCACAAATGTGGCCACACCGTGCGCTTGCAGCTGACAGTGTGAACACACTGCAGCGCTTTCCCTGCTGTGGTCTCTGAGGAATGGTTTAACTCACAACGCTCTACATCTGCAAGAGTAGCCATGCCCTTGGTGACCTCTGCTATTGACATCCCCGTAGTCTGAACTCTAGGGCAGAGCAGCCATAAACTCTAGAAGTTAACAGGGCTGGCTTTAGGATTCTGGAAAGCTCCCATCCTCCCAAACACTTCTTTCTTCACAATTGCCCCCACTCCGTCCAGTATTTCCTCCTTTAACTAGATTCCTTATCAAAGATACTTCTTCAATATAAACTCGTATTCCTGGAAATGTATTCAAGTTATTGTCATTACCCTTTACCCTGCTTTAAGATAACACTGGTTTTAAGTGTGTCCCAGGCAAACTGGAATCCATGAGGAGGGGCTTATGGCAGGCCTAAGGTTACAAACCTGAAAATAGAGGTTGCACAACCAGTGGTCTAAATCCAATGAAATCAAATTTTCAATTTTTTTGAAGCGGTCAAATTTTGAATCATAATGGCCTCTGAGAAAAGGGCATTTAAACTTCCCCTGTAAAGTGTTGAAATTATTATCACATAAAGGAAAAGCGCCCCATCCTACAACACAGTCGATGTAAGTATTGGTCTCATGAAGAAGAAAGAGTTCAAAGAGGAGTATCATGCCTGGTTTCACCTCCTTTCTAGCAGGCAGAACCTAACAAGAGATAAAGGGAAAGAAAGTATTAGTTATGATCAGAGAAACAGTTTCCCTGTCTCAGACTAAGTCTAACAAACTTCATACGTATGATCTAGTGTAACACACTGAAGAACACCTCAGTCACACATCTGAATGATTTCCACCATCTCTCTGATCAAAAGTGCAGTGTTGTATATTTTATTCATGCTATAATGTGTGTTTTCCTGCATGCTTTTTACCTGTTTTTTTTTTAAATAAGCATAGAAAAGCTTTCATTACTATCAAATGCAAGTTAATAGAGTCAATAGAACATTTAAAAACCGACCAACTGTTGAATCTAAGGCCTTGGCTACACTTACCAGCTAGTTCGACGGCTGGAAATCGAAGTTCTGGGTTCGACTTATCGCGTCTAGTCTGGACGCGATAAGTCGAACCCGGAAGTGCTTGCCGTCGACTGCGGTACTCCAGCTCGGCGAGAGGAGTACCGCGGAGTCGACGGGGGAGCCTGCCTGCCGCGTGTGGACCAAGGTAAGTTCGAACTAAGGTACTTCGACTTCAGCTACGTTATTCACGTAGCTGAAGTTGCGTACCTTAGTTCGAATTAGGGGGGGTAGTGTAGACCAAGCCTAAGTAAGCCCTAATTCTCTTGCAGGACTCTGATAGGGCCTACTCAAATTCCCTTCAAGGACCTATTCTGTGTGGCTCTTGGCCTATGTGGCTTTGGAGAATTCATCTATTCTGACATCTCCATGGTATCCACTAAGTAAAGACTGCCTCAGTCTAAAGGGTGGATTCATAAACTCCTCCCAACCCACTCATGGGAATGATATTGGTAGGCAAGTGAGCTGCAGCCTATTCCCTCAAACAAAAATGGAGAGCCCATCTAATGAGGCATTTGAGTCCCAGAGTAGGAGTCATTAAGGACTTTGGGGTAGTAAAGTCCCACCCCATCAACAGACTGGTAATTGCAATTCTAATGTTTCATAGGCTAGCCAAATCTGTTCTCATCACCTTGGAGACATGTAAAGGGTTACTTCAGCCCCAGGGCCCCAGAAAGCATTGGGTTCCCATGACAAGACCTGCAAATTAAGGATGAAGCAATATCCCTGAAGTAATAAATATATTTAAATCCTTTTCCTTTGTAAAGCAATTCAAGTTCAGAAAAGAAACGCTGATCCAATGTCACAATTTTTACCATGCTATTGAAGTAATTTAAGGTTTGATCCTGTTCCTGTTAAATAGGACCACATCCCTTAATTAATTTTAGAAAAAATGAAACAAAAAACCCTAGGAGTTGTATTGTCACATGCATAGAGTTGCCACCTGTCCTGGTTTTACCAAGATCATCCTTTTTTTGAAATAGCTGTCTTGGGAAATCTGTACGGCTGCTCACTACACACTGCCAGTTGTCCAGTTTTAGGGGCTCAGGATCATCATGGATGTCCTGTTATTTTTGTACAGAGGTGGTAATGCACCCCAACAGAAGCTCTGAGAGACATGATGTTACCCAGGGTTCTGGAGAGTGCAAGGGGAAAAAGGTAACCACACCAATTTGGAAGAGTGTAAATCATCTGCTCCCCTTTGTTCCTAACCAGTTCTGCTGAATGATACAGGACAGGGGCCCGAGCCCCATCTCTTATATATATATATTACAGTTTTATATTAGCACTCATCATTGTAGTATTTGAGTGCTTTCTCCCTATCTCTGCCCCCTTTGTGAAGGTTAATGGTGGTGGCAACACTTTTTCTGTGGAGTTCTTGTATGCACTTAGTGTAAGGACTCCCATTGTACCCAGCCCCTGCTCTCCAGACCAGGCAGAGAGAGATGCTCATTGTTCCCTCTTTCTCTCCCTTGTATACCTGTATATACTTTGATGAGGACAAGATTTTCAAGAATGCCCAGTGTTGTTGAGTGCCCCAATTTTTGGGTGCACAATGTGACACATCTTCAGAACTTTCTGAAAGCCAGGCCCTTTGAAGGTATCTCAGGTTGGGTACCCAAAAAAGAAGATATCTAAAATCACCAGTAACTTTTGAAAATCTTCGCCTAAATAATAGTGCCCATAATACTTTAAATTAGTGTGACTTTTTTCACTCAGATGAAGTTCAATAGTTGGTGTACCTGGTCCACTCTACATATTTAAATGACATATCATCTAAGGACATTTAGCTAAACATGTGTCATGAAGCAACTTCCATTCATTTTTAAAAACAGAACGGCGTTGATTCTTTGTTCTTGCTTGCATGGTAGACCAGATAATAGGCATAGACAGCAAGCAAGCTACTAGGTTTTGGGGTTTTTTTCTTTCTCAGTCTCTGGAGTGATGAAGGGCTCTTCTCATACAAATAACAGAAATGTTAGCAAGAGAAATGCTACATGTATATAGTCATGCTACATGACATGAATTTTTTTAAAAGGGGAATATTTATTATTATTTTACAATATAGAGATTTACCTTCCCGTTTCAGGTTATAAATTATGATTGGATGATGGCAAAAGAGGGTAGATCATTTAAGGAAATCTCTGAAAACTATAAATATTGTCATTATGTAGGTGTACTTTACATTAATTATGTAAATATATTCTAAGACTTTGTGTAGGCTTAAAAAGAAACAGAAGCATCTGTTGAAAAATGCCATAACCCTGTGGCAGCTGCTATTAAACCATTAACAGTATCAGGTTTCATTTAAACCAGATTTACCATTTTCTATAACAGCCCGTGGGAAAGCTAAAAACATTAGGCACAAATTACTGACAAAAGAGATCCTTAATCAAGCCATACATTTCATTTGGCTAGTCGGGTGCTAGATAGTAACCTTTGTGATACAAATAAAAAAAGTGATTACAAGGCTAAGGTCAAAGACAATTATCTGTACTGTTGAAAAGTTTTAAAGTATAAACAGCTGAAGTAATTGTCATATCACAGCAGAACTTTTAGTCTATTTCCTATTTGTGGGAAGGGGAGAATTATTATTTTTTTTATGATCCTTTAAGAACAAACTGCCCTGTGCCATGACATCTGTAACAAACTGGACAGTGGTTACACAGCTGGTGTGAGGGAAAGAAAGGTTATTTACCTAATATTAACTGGGGTTCTTCAAGATGAATGGTCCCAATGGGTTTTCACTGTGGGTGCGCATGCACTCCATGTGTCAAAAATGTGAAGATTCTTCAATAGCAGTGTCCATTGGTCTGCACCTGTGTCCTGCACCTCCTTATTCTCCAAACCAAGAGCATAAGGGGAAGCATGGACCAACTGTCTCTCCAGTTCCTTCTCTCCCATGAATCACTCTAGGAAAGAATCTGAGCAGAGGGGAAGGAGGGTAAGACATGGAATACCCATAGGGGCTATATATTGCAAAGAACTCCAGTTACAATAGGCAATTAACCTTTCTTTCTTCTTCAAGTGGTGGTTCCAACGGGTACTAACTGTGAGTGACTCACAAGCAATGCTTTTTGAGAAAGGAGGTTTCGGAGCGGGGATGGAAAGGAATTCTATAGAGAAGCCAGAGGAGATGATATCTAGAGTCCATCTGTCCAACATGATGTGTTGACACATTGAGTGAAAATGAGCCAGATGGCCACCAAAAGAGGTGGGGATATCCAGCAGTGGGGAGACTGGTCGGCAGCTCTGAGAAGTCCCATCAAAATGATTTCTTGGTGAAAGGTTGGAAGTGAGCTGGAAGTGACCGTGGGGCATTTTGTCTGCTTCGGTGTACCCTCTGACACTTCCTGGGAGGTCTATAGGTCCTCTTCTGGTAGAAGGATTGAGAACTGGGCATTGCCTATAGGAAGGAAGTGTGACATACTTCCATTGTGGAGCCAGGAGGTATATTCTCAAGGAGCAGAGGGTTTCCCGAGAGTCTTTAAATATGTGTGACAACTCATCCATCTTTTCACTCAATCAGTTGTTTTCCCAGTCCTCCACTGTAGCTTGAACTTCCTTGGAGAACCCAAAGGAGTGAAGCTACAATGCCTGCATCATGACAACCAAAGTCTCCGTGGAGTGAGAGGTTGTGTCTACTGCCTCTAGCGACGCCTGAAAGGAGGACTTAGCAATGAGCTGGCCTTCATCGAGGATTTCTTGAAAATTGAGACCTGAGTGCCTGGAGGAACTTGTTTGTAAACTCTATTTATTTGATATAGTTAACAAAGTTATATTTGGATGCAAGTGCCTGATTATTCACTGTGTGAAATTGTAGGTTAGCAGAAGGGAAAATTTTCCTTCCCAGGAGGTCCAGTTCCTTGGCTTCCTTGTCAGAAAGTGTTGACCTACGCTGGTTCAATCTGCTGCATTCAGCAGCAGCCTGGACTGCCAAAGAGTTTGTTGTAAGGTGGGAAAACAAAAATCATGACCCCTTAGATTGCACAAAATATCTTTTTTTCTGCCATCTCAGAGGTCGGAGTACAAGTAGCTGAGAGTATGGCAAACTGTTTTGGCAGGTTACAATATGGTTTCATTAACAGGACACACCACCTTGCTAGGACCTGCTAACCGGAGGATGTCCAGAAGCTTGTGAGAAAGGTTCTGAACTTCCTCTAGGGGGATCTGGAGAGAATACTGAGGTTGTCCTGAAATTGCTTGAAATCATCAGAAAGGCAACAGCAAGGCCAGTGTCACTCCCTCATTGGGAAATGAGGAAGAGAAAGCCACAGATGGATGAAGCAGTTCTGGCTGCGTGGGCTATTCCTCTTCCTCACAGTGCTCCTGAAGGGACTGTGGCTCTTCCCTCTGATGGGACTCCTGCTCTAAGTCTAGTTCAGATCCTCTTGGATTATAAGGTCTGAAGTAAGGGTTTCAGTCACCCCAGTAGGGACAGTGTGTAGGTTCATTCGGATATGGAGGCAGTGCCCATGGGGAGGGTACTATTGGTCCCAAGCCTTGGAGTACTGTTTAGAGTGTGAAGGTGCCTATGCAGCTCCCAAATCCCACTCAGGGCTAATCTGGCATCAAAGAATGATGGTCTGGCCTTAGGGTTATCAGAGGACTCCTACACTTCTACCAGTGGAGCTGCTGGTACCACGTATCTGGTGGTAAGGTGTCTGGTAGGGGGAAATGACAAATAATGCACCGAGAGTGGAGAATGCTCAGTACTACAGCCGGTGGACAGAAGTAGTGCACTGATGGTGTATGCACTTCTTTGATTATTGGCTTCAAGAGTATTGGCAACTCCAGGTCCATATAAATCGTTAGGTCATCAAGGATAGTATAAGGTCTAGCAGATGGGAAGCAAGAAGCACTTCTGACCCTAGGAGGCACTGATGCTGCACACTTAGGTTGGGCAGCAGGTGATGGTACTGCTCAGTCCTTCTTTCTGTTGTGTAGTACCATTAGTGCAGTCAGCGACCACTCTCTTCTCTCCTTTGCAGATGCTAGGGTCAGTCCCACCTCCCTGTGCAGGTGGTAACCTTGGATTGGCCTTGGCTCTCAGTATTGACAGGGCAGACCCTGTCAGCAGCATGAAGTGTCATCAGACTTGAAGGGTAAGGGGGTAGGAGAGGCAGCCTCTCTTTAAGAGTCTTAGAGGAGACTTTCTCCCGTTTTTATGGGAGTGTTTGTCCTTACCCTCTTCTTGTTTCTGCCTGATAGTTGTTAGACCAGGGAACTGAGGTTCTGGAGCTAGAGAGTGCTGGGTCCAGACAGGCTCTACTTGGTGACTCCGACCAGTGTATGGGGGGGTCAGAGAGCCCAGGAGCAGGTAGGGGCCTTATGGATAGCTCCTTCAGGTGTCTTTGGAGTGAAACTCATGGGATAGTCATGTTTGAGGAGGGAAGGAGAGACAGATCTCACACATGGAAGGAATGTGAGATTCCCCAAAGCAATACAAGCAGGAGTTGTGGGAATTGCTAACCAGGAAGACCTGAGGACAGCCACACATGATTTGAAACCTGGGAGCTTGGGCATGCTAAATGCCCTGAATGGAAGAGGAGAGGGGCACAAAAACACTACTACCACCTAACTGACTAGATACTAAAACTAACTATAATAAGGAAAAAATAACTATTGACAGCAGGAAACCCTGATTGAAAGGAGATGCTAGCAAAGCTTGGGACACTGAGGAGTTCCATCTTGGACTATAAGCAGTAGAAAAGAACTGGAAAGACAGTCAGCTTGTGCTGTCTCTTATGCCCTTGGTTTGGAGCATGAAAACACACAGACATGGGCTGATAGACACTGGTACTGAAGAATCTTTTGGTCTCAGGTGCATGGAGCGCATGCGTATCCACAGTGAATACCCATAGCGAACAACACTCTAAGAAGAACTGACTTATGCAGACTGGTATCATCTTCTTGTTTCTTGGTGTTCTGTTATATCCACTTGTTGTCTCTCGTATTCTTAGATTGTAAGCTTTTCAGGACAGGAAGAATCTCTTTGTTATATATTTATACAGAGCCTAGTGCAACTGGGCCAGGGCCTGTAGGCTCTATCATAATTCAAATACTAAAATAATGATTTTGTAACCCACTGTAGGTGCTGAACTTTCTTCCACCAAAGGCTCTTCACATTTATTCTATAAACACAGGAGTTTTTACATGTGAACTATAGATTTCTGTCTAAGGTGTGTCAGGCCTGGTCTACACTATGATTTTAGGTCGAATTTAGCAGTGTTACCTCGATTTAAGCCTGGACCCGTCCACACGACGAAGCCCTTTTTTTCGACTTAAAGGGCTCTTTAAATCGATTTCTTTATTCCACCTCCGACGAGGGGATTAGCGCTGAAATCGGCCTTGCCGGGTCGAATTTGGGGTAGTGTGGAAGCAATTCGACGGTATTGGTCTCCTGGAGCTATCCCAGAGTGCTGCATTGTGACCGCTCTGGACAGCGCTCTCAACTCAGATGCACTGGCCAGGTAGACAGGAAAAGGCCCGCGAACTTTTGAATCTCATTTCCTGTTTGGCCAGCGTGGCAAGGTGCAGGTGAGTGCAGATATCATCAGCAGAGGTGACCATGATGGAGTCCCAGGATCGCAGAAGAGCTCCAGCATGGACCGAACAGGAGGTACGGGATCTGCTCACCATATGGGGAGACGAATCCATGCTAGCTGAACTCCGTTGCAGTAAATGAAATGCCAAAACATTAGAAAAAGTCTCAAAGGGCATGAAGGACAGAGGCCATAACAGGGTGAAAGACAGAGGACAGCAGTGCCGCGTGAAAGTTAAGGAGCTAAGGCAAGCCTACCACAAAACCAGAGACGCAAACGGAAGGTCTGGGGCAGAGCTGCAGACATGCCACTTCTACGCTGAGCAGCATGCCATGCTAGGGGGTGCAGCCACCACTACCCCAACCCTGTGCTTTGACTCAGTCAATGGAGAATCACGCAACACGGAAGCGGGTTTTGGGGATGAGGAAGATGATGATGAATAGCTTGAAGATAGCTCACAGCAAGGAAGCGGAGAAACCGGTTTCCCCAACAGCTAGGGTACGTTTTTCACCCTGGACCTGGAGCCAGTAACCCCCGAACCCACCCAAGGCATGTTCCTGGACCCTGAGGGCCGACAAGGGACTGCTGGTGAGTGTACCTTTGTAAATATTAGACATGGTTTAAAAGAAAGCGAGTTTAATGATTAATTTGCCCTGGCATTCGTGGCCAGTACAGCTACTGGAAAAGTCTGTTAACGTGTATGGGGATGGAGCGGAAATCCTCCAGGGACATCTCCATAAAGCTCTCCTGGATGTACACCCAAAGCCTTTGCAAAAGGTTATGGGGAGGGCTGCCTTATTCCGTCCGCCATGGTAGGACACTTTACCACGCTAGGCCAGTAGCACGTAATCTGGAATCATTGCATAACAAAGCATGGCAGCGTATGGTCCCAGTGTTTGCTGGTATTCAGAAAACTTCCATTCCTTATCTCTCTGTGTTATCCTCAGGAGAATGATATCATTCTTGGTCACCTGGTTGAAATAGGGTGCTTTTATTAAGGGGACATTCAGAGATGCCAGTTCCTGCTCGGCTGTTTGGCTGTGCGGCTGAACAGAAATGTTCCCGCTGTTAGCCACGCGGTGGGGGGAGGGGTCAAGTGATCATCCCAGAGAATTGCATGTGTGTGTGTGGGGGGGGTATTTGGGTTTGTGCTGCATGCTAACCTGCAAACCGCAGCCCCTCCTTTTAAATTGCCAACCCATTTTAAATGGTCAACCCAACGGCCGCTTGGTATGGGAAATGAGGGCGCTGCTGTTTGAAACCATTCCCACATGTTATGAAGGTTAAAGAAGCCAAAAGACTATGGCTTACCATGGCTGCCTGCAAGCCGAATTCTGTTGCCTGGCACTGCGAGAGTGATCTCTCACACCAAACCGGCAGGCCCTCAATATAAATAAGAGGCAAAATGCGACCTTATAACGAAAGCACATGTGCTGTGTAAAGTGAACAGCAAGGTTTAACAGGAAAGAGTGATCCTATTGTTCTCTAAAATGAGTCTTTTTAACTACCAATCTCCCTTTTCCCCCACCAGCTGCAAATGTTTCTCCTTTGCAGAGGCTAGTGAAGATTAGAAGGTGAAAAAAACGCACTCGGGATGACCAGTTCTCGGAGCTACAGATGTCCTCCCACACTGACAGAGCACAGCAGAATGTGTGGAGGCAGACAATGTCAGAGTGCAGGAAAGCACAATATGAATGCGAGGAGAGGTGGTGGGCTGAATCGCGGGCTGAAGAGAGTAAGTGGCGGGCTGAAGAGTATAGGTGGCGTCAGATTGCTGACAGAAGGCAAGAGTCGATGCTCTGACTGCTGGAGCATCAAACTGATATGCTCCAGCATATGAATGAGCTGCAGAAAAGGCAGCAGGAGCACAGACCGCCGCTACAGGCCCTGTCTAACCAACAGCCCTCCTCCCCAAGTTCCATAGCCTCCTCACTCGCCAGAAGCACAAGAATGCGGTGGGGGGGCCTCTGGCCACCCAGCCACTCCACCCCAGAGGATTGCCCAAGCAACAAAAGGCTGTCCTTCAATAAGTTTTAAAGTTTTAAAGTGCAGTGTGGCCTTGTCCTTCCCTCCTCCCCCACCCATCCTGGGCTACCTTGGCAGTTATCCCCCTATTTCTGTGATGAATTAATAAAGAATGCATGAATGTGAAGTAACAATGACTTTATTGCCTCTGCAAGCAGTGATCAAAGGGGAGAGGGGAGGGTGGTTAGCTTACAGGGAAGTACAGTGAACCCGGGAGGGTTTCATCAAGGAGAAACAAACAGAACTTTCACACCGTAGCCTGGCCAGTCATGAAACTGGTTTTCAAAGCTTCTCTGATGTGCATCGCACCCTGCTGTGCTCTTCTAACCACCCTGATGTCTGGCAGTGCGTAATCAGCGGCCAGGCAATTTGCCTCAACCTCCCACCCCGCCATAAATGTCTCCCCCTTACTCTCACAGATATTGTGGAGCGCACAGCAAGCAGTAATAACAATGGGAATATTGGTTTTGCTGAGGTCCATCCGAGTCAGTAAACTGTGCCAGCGCACTTTTAAACATCCAAATGCACATTCTACCACCATTCTGCACTTGCTCAGCCTATAGTTGAACAGGTCCTGACTACTGTCCAGGCTGCCTGTGTATGACTTCATGAGCCATGGCATTAAGGGGTAGGCTGGGTCCCCAAGGATAACTATAGGCATTTCAACATCCCCAATGGTTATTTTCTGGTCTGGGAAGAAAGTCCCTTCCTGCAGCTTTTGAAACAGACCAGAGTTCCTGAAGACGCGAGTGTCATGTACCTTTCCTGGCCATCCCACGTTGATGTTAGTGAAACGTCCCTTGTGATCCACCAGGGCTTGCAGCAGCATTGAAAAGTACCTCTTTCGGTTTATGTACTCGCTGGCTGGTGCTCCGGTGCCAAGGTAGGGATATGGGTTCCATCTATCGCCCCACCACAGTTAGGGAATCCCATTGCAGCAAAGCCATCCACTATGACCTGCACATTTCCCAGAGTCACTACCCTTGATATCAGCAGCTCTTTGATTGCGTTGGCTACTTGGATCACAGCAGCCCCCAGAGTAGATTTGCCAACTCCAAATTGATGCCCGACTGACCAGTAGCTGTCTGGTGTTGCAAGCTTCCACAGGGCTATCGCCACTCGCTTCTCAACTGTGAGGGCTGCTCTCATCTTGGTATTCTGGCACTTCAGGGCAGGGGAAAGCAAGTCACAAAGTTCCATGAAAGTGCCCTTACGCATGCGAAAGTTTTGCAGCCACTGGGAATCATCCCAGACCTGCAACACTATTCAGTCCCACCAGTCTGTGCTTGTTTTCCGGGCTGAGAACCGGTGTTCCACAGCATGAACCTGCCCCATTAACACCATGATGTGCACATTGCCGGACCCCGTACTTTGTGAGAAGTCTATGTCCATGTCTATTTCCTCATCACTCTCGTCACCGCGCTGCTTTCGCCTCCTCACCTGGTTTTGCTTTGGCAGGTTCTGGTTCTGCATATACTCCAGGATAATGCTATGCTGGTTATACTGCTCATAATTGCCGTGGTGATCTGAGTGGGCTCCATGATACCAGTGCTATGGCGTCTGGGCTGAAAAAAGGTGCGAAACGATTGTCTGCCGTTGCTTTCACGGAGGGAGGAAGGGAGGGAGTGGGGGCCTGACAACATGTACCCAGAATCACCCGCGACACTGTTTTTGCTCCATCAGGCATTGGGATCTCAACCCAGAATTCCAATGGGCGGTGGAGACTGCGGGAACTGTGGGATAGCTACCCACAGCTACCCACAGTGCAATGCTCCGGAAGTCGACGCTAGCCTCGGTACTGTGGACGCAGTCCGCCGACTTAATGCACTTAGAGCATTTTGTGTGGGGACACACACAATTGACTGTATAAAAATGATTTCTAAAAAAACGACATCTATAAATTCGACCTAATTTCGTAGTGTAGACATACCCTTAGTGTGAGTATGACACACTTCAGTGTGTACTCGCTCTAATTCAACACACCAATTAAATAAAGAGGAGGCTTCCATGTGCCATGGGTTCACACATGCAAAACTACAGGGCAAGTCTACATATGCAGGCTCCATCCTGATATACAAAACCTTTGCCCATGCTTCCTTGGGCTTTAGATTAGGCACTAAAAATGTTGCCAGTAGTGCAACATGTGCATGATGATCTCATCCAAGTGAGCTACTACTGTTAAGGAATCACAAGGCTGCAGCAGGAGAACTCTGAAAAGAGAGGCTCTCCTCTTTATATCTCCCTACTAAAGCTATCTGTCTAGGTACTTATGCAGCCCCCATCACCATAGTAACTGAAAAAAGAACAGGAGTACTTGTGGCACCTTAGAGACTAACCAATTTATTAGAGCATAAGCTTTCGTGGACTACAGCCCACTTCTTCGGATGCATACAGAGTGGAATAAATATTGAGGAGATATATATACACACATACAGAGAGCATAAACAGGTGGGAGTTGTCTTACCAACTCTGAGAGGCCAATTAAGTAAGAGAAAAAAAACTTCTGAAGTGATAATCAAGATAGCCCAGTACAGACAGGTTGATAAGAAGTGTGAGAATACTTACAAGGGGAGATAGATTCAATGTTTGTAATGGCTCAGCCATTCCCAGTCCTTATTCAATCCTTTGTTGATTGTGTCTAGTTTGCATATCAATTCCAGCTCAGCAGTCTCTCGTTGGAGTCTGTTTTTGAAGTTTTTCTGTTGTAATATAGCCACCCGCAGGTCTGTCATTGAATGACCAGACAGGTTAAAGTGTTCTCCCACTGGTTTTTGAGTATTATGATTCCTGATGTCAGATTTGTGTCCATTAATTCTTTTGCGTAGAGACTGTCCGGTTTGGCCAATGTACATGGCAGGGGGGCATTGCTGGCACATGATGGCATATATCACATTGGTAGATGTGCAGGTGAACGAGCCCCTGATGGTATGGCTGATGTGATTAGGTCTTATGATGATGTCACTTGAATAGATATGTGGACAGAGTTGGCATCGGGCTTTGTTACAAGGATAGGTTCCTGAGTCAGTGGTTTTGTTCAGTGATGTGTGGTTGCTGGTGAGTATTTGCCTTAGGTTGGGGGGTTGTCTGTAAGCGAGGACAGGTCTGTCTCCCAAAATCTGTGAGAGTAAAGGATCATCTTTCAGGACAGGTTGTAGATCTCTGATGATGCGCTGTAACTGAGTATCTCCACAGTGCCAGACTGACCGCTTGACACAGGGTGGGGTAGCCCTATGAGGAAGATAGGCTTAGCACCACCTATGCTTAAATAGCTACCGGTTAGGTGGTGGGTTTGAGGGAGAGATCATGTGATAGCTGGTAGCTCACTGGTCCTGAGATAAAACGCCATCAAGAGTTCAGTTACAAAGAGAGACTTGCCAGGAGCTCTCTCCTGCAGGAGACCCAGGGCCACAGGAAAGGACCTGGAAGGGATTCTCCCCCCTGGGCTAGGTGGAAGACCTGGCTGGAAATACCTACTGCATTGCCAGGTGAAGAAGCCTTACAAAGAAGAGGTTTTGGGAGGGGTCAGGCATCTGGAACTGGTTTACCTGTTTTGCTTTGTGTTGGTCTGTCTTAGTTTTGAAAAATAAACCCATCCCTGAAGAAAGGGACTGAAATTCTGCCACTGTCGGGAGCTGTATTTGATGTCCCACTTAGTTAGTTGGCACACCAGCGTATACCATTGCTTTGGATTCTAATGTTGATGAATAAAACCATAACATGAAAAATGCAAATATATACATTTATATGACTGAAACCCTAAAGTCCTCAGTTTGTACTATGTCTTTATGCAGACAAAATTTCCACAGCAGTCAATGGGATGTAAAAACCTTCCATATCCATATTGTGTCTTCTACTCACTTTCCACTAGTATAATGGACTCCGCAAGGTGCAAGGCGGTGGCATATAAAGGCTCTGAGTGAGTGAGTGAGAGAGAGAGAGAGAGAGAGAGAGAGTGTGTGTGTGTGTGTGTGAGAGAGAGAGAGAGAGAGAGAGAGAGAGAGAGATTCCTCTGGTTCCGCAATGAACAGAATTGCATTTAATTGAATTAAATCATAGTGAACTAAAATTATCTGTTGTCACTACTTCTGAATTCAACTGTTTTATATCAGTTTTATTGTAATATATCTTACTTCTCCATATGCCACAATAATTTCAACAAAGAAACCATTTACTCTAGAGAGAGAATGAATTCAATTTGAATATTTCAAATAAGCAGATTCAGTTTGGGTAGGTTTTTTTTTTCCCCCTCCAACTTTCTCTTGGGGTTTGCCTGGTTAGACTAGAGATAAATCTTTTCTTTTTCTGTTTTTTCCCCATGAGTTGAACTTGAGAGAAAATTGAGCACAGCCCATTACTTTTGCAGACCCCAGTGCCTAAGCCACAGTACACAAAGAGATGTGACTTTTAAACATCTGCCACTTGATTAGATTAAAGACTAAACCCAAACTGAGCTGGAATAAAGACTCAAACACATTTCAGTAACTTTTGAAAATGAAAGAACTTTGCAAGACCATATATAATTATTAGCAGCTAGTTATTACTGATACAAACACTATGATGAATGAACCCTTCTGGCATAGATAGAGGTACATATAGAAAGCTTTTCAAAAAGGAGACAGTACCTATCAAATCATCTTATTAACAAATATAACACTAACTAAATCTCATCTACTTATTCATGATGAACCTAAATAAGGCTAGAGATTTGAAGATAAGACAGTTATTGCCAGAATGAGGTGAGGTTTTTATAAGCAGTTTTTAGACCTTCCATGTTTATGTGTAACAAATAGCTACACGGGAAGAAGAAAGAACGATCTTGGGAAATGATTATATAATTTGAAAATAAATTAAAGGCCAGAGGGCTGGAAATGGAAATCTGTACGCAGTAAACAGAAGTAAAAGTGAAAGGTCACATAAGGAAGTCAGGCAAAAGTAACATGCATCCTTCTGGGCTGGAGACCTAAAGGTTGGGAGCAGTGGGATTCAGGGAAACCCTTTTTCTGTACCAAGATGGAAACAGAAATGTTTCCATGCAGAGCACACTAGCAGCACAGGAATAGTACATTCCAGCTCATTTTCATCTGTGACACTTTTGGACATCATTTGTTAAATATATGCAAACATATACATTGTGTGATCAACCTTCTCCCTTGGGTGTTGCAATCTAGGTTCAGACCCAGGACAGTGGATGAGCTGCAGTTGGAAATGCAGGTCAGGGGTGTCTGAGCAAAGGTGGTTTAAAACTCATCTGTAGGAAGGACTGGTCTCTCTATGCTGTGCCATACCATACCAAAGGTTGCTTTAACTTATGCCAGGCTGCAATGGCCCCAAAGAATTGAAACAGCCAAGGAGTAGCACAGCACAAGAGCCTACTTGCCACAATTCCTCTTTGCTATGCTGACAGTGGGGCTAGGGTCTCTCCAAGTGGCTCTACCTTGTGCAGTGTGAAGTAGCCACACCATCTGGCCCCTTGTCTTTCCAGATACAGGATTTTTTTTTTTTTTTTGGCATACTGTGCGCTTTATCATCTGCGTGTGGCCCTGCACATCTGCTGCCAATTCTGTTCTGTTTTGGGTGACCAGATGTCCGGATTTTATAGGAACATTCCCTATATTCATGGCTTTATCTTATATAGACGCTTATTACCCCCCACCCCCTGTCCCAATTTTTCACACTTGCTATCTGGTTACCCTAGTTCTGTTCTTTGACAAGCAGGGTGTAGTAACATTGGAGTAGCCAACATTAACCTTCCGAAGAGTGTCTCATGATATCACTGTACCAGTAACTACGGGAGTCAATGGATACTGACTCCTGTTATGTGATGAGAGGGTGTTAGCCTTTGTAAACCTGACCCTGCTCAGCTGCCTGGGACCAGGAAATCAAGTTCATTCTGTTACCATCAAACCAGCATTCCTGCATACATTGCATATTTATGAAAGGTCACCACTGTGAATTACCTTAACATTGGCAGAGCATGAGGTTATCAAATTTGGATACCCTTTACAAGCTGTTTCTTTCACATCAGTAGGCTAGAGAGGGGCCCAAACCAACCCCCCATCCCAATCTCTGAACACTTGTGAACTTTGGAATCTGTCTGCTAACTACAGGCTTCATCCCATTCCTAAGGCAGACTAAAGTCTAGTTTATCTACTTAAACATTATGCTCTATATTTAAAGATTTGGCTGTGCTCAAGCACATAGCTCCAACATCATATAGCTTGAATTATATTCTAATGAACTTTTATGACATAGCTCAACATACTGGACCTAACAACTGCTCAAAAGTCCTCACCCTCGGTCAGGCTCACAACATATATTGGAGACAACCATAGCTGAACTATGTTAGAAAATCTTCACTCGTGAGTAGACAATGACCCCTCCATGTTCTAGGAGAGTCATGACAGCGATTTATGATTGGAATAGATGACAGTATCTATGCCAATAAAGTCGTTCTATATAGAGATTGGACCAAACAGGCATTAACAGATTGTTCTGCTGGGCCTAGAATGGAGTAAAATGTTTGGGCCCAGTTGGTGAATTTCACTCCAAATGTCAGGGAGCTACATAGATCTTATGAGGCCAAAATGTCCCCTTTGAAATCATTGGCACTGGATATTTATTGCAAAGAAGGGTTTGAAAATTAGATTTTGAAATATAAAAAATAAAGTAGCAGTGAGAATAAATATTTGCTTCTGCTTTGTAAAGTCATTGTAAAAATGTTTCTAAATAGGTGCAAGTGTCTTTATGAGGTTAATACTTTCATTCAACAAAAAATTCATGAAGCAGCTTATCACCCCAACACTGAATGATTTTATCCATGGGAAAAATTAAGTGGCTCTCATTTTTTTTAAATCCTCTGGTGCTGCAGTACATTATTACCTCCTATCTTTTTTACCCCCACAGTGTTAAATCCTTGTGTTCCATCTTATAAAGTGTCCTAAAGCTAAATTTTCTAAGCTGCTCCAGAGTTTAGATCAATAATAAATAAATAAATAAATATAATAATAATAATAAAGTTTGTGCTATAGTTTTCTGTTTTGTAGTTATTAAAAGCATCTCAATTCTTAGATAGATGCTGGCATATGGAAAATAATGTCTTGGAAAGTGTTAGGTTTACCATATTTTAAGAACTAATACCTTAGGTCATGTTAATCAGTTTCTGATATATGTCGTTTTCAAAAGGCACTTCAGGAAAGAAAATTGTGGACATGACTAATAACAATAAGGATATGAACTATATTCTTTATGTATATCTGAATCTGAACATTACCAAAGTATTTCACCATCTTATATGTTTAGGAAGCTTTAAATAAAAAAATAAATTTGCCTCTTTCCATGAATTGAGCATTCTTTTTTCCCAAGCAAAAAACTTTAAATTTATTAATTTTGTAGCTATATTTTAAAATGAATGCCAGCCCCAGCTACAGGACTGCATGATAAGTGTCCTGAAACTTCAAGAAAAGGCACTAAATTTTTCACAGCATTTGTGTTTCATTTTCAGGGTAGTAAAAATATGGTGCCCTTTTAATAATGAATAATAGATCTCCCAGTTTGATTTACATGCATGGATTAAATGTCATGTTTGAAAAGTTGCTGTTTTATTCATATTGGATTTCCCTCAAGTAAAACAAAATGGTAGCCAGCTACTGTTGCAATATTGCTGCCTTTCCACATTGATACATAAATATTAACTGCTTGATATACTCTTTAAACTCTAGAGATCTGTGAATTGTTCTGTCAGCAACTGCAGGCTTTATATGCATATGAACTGATTTAGGGCGATCAAATGTTCCAGGTACATAGGGAAGTTGTGGTAAAAGTACACCTTCAGTACTGCCTTGTAGAGCTAATACATCTTCACGAAAGTACGAAGCCTAGAATGTTGGAAAGGCACTCCACCACAGTCCTCTGCTGAATTGAGACACCATCAAATGCCAGCATCAAAGCAGTTAAAAAATAACTTCTGAGGGTCAAATACCAATACAGTGGTTTTCCTTTTCTCTATGTGTAAAATCAATGCTTGCAAAAGGTGCTGGACTGACAGCCTTGGATGCTACAGTCCATTATTATTAATTAACCTTTCCAAGGGGTTACTTGTGAGAAGTCTGATATATTTGTGTTATTATATATTTTGTGTTATTATTAGGGCTGGTAGAAAACTGTCCATCTAACCACATTTTTCAATGGAAGACTGGGCTTCTGATTAAACAAAAAAAATTGTGGAAAGTGTTTGTTCCCCACAGAAAATTTTGATTTTCATCAAAAAAACAAAATTCACAACAGTGAAAAATGTTGGTTGAAAACAAAACATTTAAGCCATGTCTACACTGCCCTTCAACGCAGATTATAGGGGTGTGAATTACAGAGTGCACCAAAGTGTTGCAATTTAACTACCTTATGTGGATGCTGCTGGTGCAAATAAAAAGGTACCTAGTTTCCATTAGCGTAATCACTATATTAATGCAAATTAGGTATTTTTTAGTTTGTGCCAGTAGCATCCATGTAGGGCAATTAGACTGCAGAACTTTGGTGCGCACTGCAGTTCACACACCCATACGCTGCACTGTAGCATAGTGTAAATTAGCCTTTAGATTAATAAATGTTGCCGTGGTGCTTCAAGGGAGTTCTAGTTTGGGTTCCTGATATCCTATTCCCCTCTATGGGCTGATTTCCCCTCTCACTAAGCTGCCGTGATGCATCATGGGAGATGTAATTCAGACAGGGAGCCCATATAATAGAGTAGAAAGGGGCATAAGGCACACAAACTACAACTCCCATCAGACATTGAGGCAGCATTTCAGAATCTAAATTTTTGGTTTTCAGTCAAAAGTTGTCAGTTGAAGTTTTCAGTTTTTGATTTTTTGCTAATTTGTTTCCCAATTTTGTCAAAACTTAAAAAAAAATCTGACCAGTTCTAATTATTATAATGTGAGCTAAATTTGAAAGACAACTTATCCTGGCGCCATTTTTTGAAGATTTAGTTAATTACATGGAAACTGCTAATATTTAGACTAACTACCTACTCTGTGCTTACTATTAGGTAACCAGATGTCTACATGCTGTCCTTTTCACCCACAATTAACAGCTACCAGAAGTTGTTTAAAAAAAATCAGGCCTTGTATTTACTGGAAAAAAATTAGATGTAGTTTTATTCTGCTAATAGAAATTGAAGGAGAAAAGCTAGTCTTTTAATTTTTCAAAGAAGTAAATATTTTAGAGACTGGCCAATTTTTGGTTTCACTGAAGTCAATGAGAATTTGGCCTTGAATTCAGAGGGAGCATGATTTGACCTGTACTGTAAGGTTAGCAAGCAAGCTAAAATAAATAGCTATTAAATACAGAATTAAAAGACAATTTTAAGAAAAATATTATTTAAATTAATAAAAATCATTTTCCTCAGTAAAATTAGACTTTTACCTACTATAAATATTTGTTTGGGGTCCATAGGTCATTATTTGTTTGAAAAATAATAAGAAGATGTGGTTGGAAGTTGCTAACATTACACCAATTTTGAGACACGTACACAAAGAAACAAAAACGCATTGTTCTCACTGAACTTTAAACACAAAGTTATTTCCCTGAATATTTAGGCCTTGTCTATAGTGAGATTTCTACCACCAGGCTAGTTGCACCAAAGAAATTACACTGGTGGAAACCCCTAGTATAAACACGGGGAAGCTAGAACAGTGGTTTTGTTCCCAGTGTAGAGAAGGTCAAGTACAACCTGATAATACTTGTGTGTGAGCAGTTATGCTTCTACAGAAAATGAGTGTCCAGTCAGGAGTGCAATACACATTTGTCATGTACTTTTCTCTTATAGTCCTGGCAGAAGCCAGGACGTGTGCAAAGACATATCAAAATTTTAAAAACAAAGACAAAAAACTGTTAACTGACTAAACTTTTTTTTTTAAAACTTCAGACTAAGTTCAGTTCACTTTACAATTCAGGTAAAACTTCAGAACAACTCTTATTTCATCCAAACCAGTTTGTTCAACCCCAGTATTAACCCATAAAAGATCAAACTGAGACACTCGCAGGTTCCCTAAAAAACCAGGGCCTACAGACAAGTTACCCTCACATCACGCATTTGAAAGGTTTGCTTAAGTCAGTATTGTAAGCAGACATCAGGATCCATAATCACATTTTGTCCATGTTTGAGACATTACTTAAAAAATAAAATCAGATTCCTGTGATGGCCTGACATTACTTAAAGCAAATTAACATTCAAAACGAGTTATTAGGAACCACTGTCTAATGTGTAGTCAAGGGTCATTGGGGGAGGTGGCTGAAACTGAAAAGGAGGACAGTGAATGAGGGGAAAGGAGTGGAACTGGCAAGCTCAAGCAAAGAACATTGATTAATGAACAAAAAACATTTCTGAAAGGTCAGGTGTGCAAGTCAGACTAGCCCTGAGGCAGATCTAACTTACATGACCAGCACTTTCTGTACGCAGCAGGTAACCCATGCTGACACCAACTTTGTCGCCATTACAGGGTTATTATTTTTGGAAGGATGTAGCGTTCTGGAACAATTTCTCTAATATATTAGTTAAAACCAAGCTTTTGTTCAATACCAAGCATGCTGCATGCATGTGTTATTTTTCACCTTGTTTATATACTATCATTATTAGGGGCAATGAAAACAGAACCCTATTCTTCGTGTGTAAGTTCTTGTATTTCCCCGCTATATCCCAGGGCAGCAACTTGGTACATCATCTTGTTCTGAACCCAGCTCAGTTTGTCTGGACTCCCCCATCAAGAACTCAATACTGAAATGGACAATATTTACATGGGGAGATTTTTGTGGTAGGAGTCTATTTTTGAAGAGTGAAATTGATTCTCTCATCTTACACTGCGTACATCTTAAGGATATTTTTTGAACTATAAGTGTGCAGAGATACCACTAGGAAGGAATACAAAAGCAGCAATTTTTAGGGTAGTAACATACAACACTTTTCCTGTCTATTATACAATGGTGAAGTCTACTTCACTGGGGAATAATTAAACCAAGCCACCAGTTCTGACAGGACTTCAGTGGGGAGTTGAACTCCTATAAATTAGGATAGAATTGAGTTGAGAATTATGGAGAAGGTGGCAATGAATGCATATTATGAACTACTAACAGAAAAACTTGAGAGCAAATGTTTCACAGAAAGAGTTAAAAGTAGAGAGAATTGCCCAAAGGAGCTATGCAGACTAATAATCCACCCTTAGACAGTTATTAAGGGGCTGGTATTAAGAACTCTCTTTTGTCTGAAAGGAAACTCATAGAGAAACCAGCTCCAGTGGACACTAGTTAAAGCTAACCCTGTCTGAGGAGTTCCTTTGTATTGCTGAGCAGCTGGACAAAAGTAGGGTTAACAGTTACCTGAAATATCCCATGCTCAGTATTGAGAACAATCAGGGCTGTGTAATTCTGAACACAGGAGTTTTCCAGTGTCAGGCAGAACAAAGGAAGAGACACTATGCTAAAAGAGGCAGAGAGGCCCAGAGTCATTTCACCATATCAGTACATTTTTCTCTTGTAAACAAGACCTCAAAGAAGGAAGCTGGTTTCTGGCTACAAGTATAGACAAACTAAATGGGGCATGTGTATATATTGTAAATAAATAAGCCTAGGAAATATCCTGAGCTCCTGTATCACTAACTTCTCTTTCAATGAGAAAGTGACCCACTTCAAAGCACCCCAAATTGCTACTGCCTGGCCCACCCAAAAAACATCTTTGAGAATAAATATTTGGAGATTTTATGCTTATGAGCACCTGGTTACCACACATACCTTCAGTCATTTGGAGAAATTTAGAAAGGTAAGTGTGGCTGAATCAGTAGAGATATTCAGAAGGCATTTGGACTCCTGCACGCAAATATCAATCCAAACTGAATACCAGCTGGCCACTCCTATCCCTGGATCTATCCAATGTCTCTGGCAGCTGCTGTGTTCTCTCCCCTGATGCTTTCTTCTCAAGACTGAACCTAGCTGGTGTCTTCTCCATGGCTTTGGGGATATTTCCCCCCCAAGTAGCTACTTTAGAGGGGACTACCAGGCCAATGTAGATGATCTTCCCTCTCCTTTCCTTCTTGGGGATATCATTATGGTTCCAAGGATCTTCTCTTTCCCTTTGTTTGGGGTGGGAGTCACCAGCCAAGGAGTCTCTAAAGAGAGATGGCTGGGCCACTGGAGAAGAGCCATACTCTTCCAGAGATGGGTCCAGGCTGGTGAGGGTTCTGCTTCCTCCTCTCCCCTGTGAGTTTGTGAGGAAGAACTTGGCAGCCATACAATTCACATGCCATCAAGTTTTGCAGCTAAACAAAGGCAAGAACTGACCATGTTCATATATCTGTGCCTTTTTTATTTTTTAACAGAGGATTCAAAAGCAGTGTCCTCCGAGGGGATAGCATCAGCATTATTAGCCTGCATGGGGGTGGTCTATAAACGGATTAATTTAACAGGTCCTGTGCACTGATGGAAGCTGTCTTTTTAAGGCAGAACAGCAATACACTGCACTCCTCAAGTTGGACAGTTCCTTGCACAGTTGAAAAGAGGAACCCTACATTTACATTTAAAATCCATTGTCCAAGGGTGCACAGCCACATATGTTGAATATATAGTCTTCAGCAGAGCTGGCCAGCTAGGGCAAAACCATCAACATTTGTTCAATTTAGAATGGCTGCTCTGTTTGATCATATTTGTGCCCCTTTTTATTCATGGTCTGGGTAAACAGTGGTTTTCTTCATATGCATGGATTTTCTTGATACCAGAATCCATATTCACATGCACACCAGGTATCCATTATTCATTATTTGTTGTCTACTAATTATTATTTCCAAACAGAAAACAGACTTAGTGACCAATCTCAGACCTTAAATAGCCAGGAGTTGAAGTGAACTATTCAAAAACAACCCACAGCTTGAAAATTGAACATAAATATTACTTTGACTTTTAACTCCTTGGAGCAGGAACTTTTTTTGTTCTGTGTTCTGTGTTTGTACAGTGCCTAACACGATGGGGTCCTAGTCCATGACTGGGGGGTCCTAGTCCATGACTGGGGACCCTGGTACTACCACATTACAAATAAAACATAAGAGTAATGATATCACTGTTCAGTGAACAGTTCGGAACAATGAACACATTTGCAGAAATCAGCATCGATTCACAAACAGTAAAGAAGCCTATGTTTGTCAGATAATTTATTTGCAGCCAATGATTCAGCTTTAGACATTAGACACAATGCTGAGCAACTGACACACAACAATCCTGCCATGCACAGCATGCTTAGGAAAGAAAATATGTGTGCCTTAGTCACAAAAGACAGAATAGAGCCTCAAGTGTTTGGTCTTATTCCAAAATAATCCAAATGCTGCTTTTTTGGCAAATGGGGGTCAATGAAGCTAAAAACTCACAGAAGGATTTGAGCATTCATGTGTTTATATACACCCACTCATTCATTTATTATTCTAAAGCTATTTTACCCAAATCAAATTACATAGCTGACAAGCTGCATAGATAAGAAAGAATAAAAGTAAAATCTAAAATTAGCTGACAGCACTACATGATATAGTATATTATATATTTGGCACTTTTAGAATGAGTGATGAGTGTTACTTGGGGAGGGGGGAATTGCACCTTCCGAAATTACACCTTAAAATATTAAATAAATTATGAAGATGATGGAATGTATTAAATATATATGCCTGAAGGGGAAGGAATGGATGTGTTTTACCTATCAAAGCAAAGAAAGCATATTTAAGAAGCGTTGCTTACGGTATAGACACTTTGGTCGAAACAAATTTCCACATCATAGAAGTTTCCATCATGGCTGATAGGCAATGTCATTCCAGCCCACTGTTGTTCCTTCAGTTCGGACCACTTAAGTACACTACCCCCTAGACGACTGAGCAAAGAAACCTTGAGGGTGTAGCGGCCCTTGGGCACTTTGTCTTTGGCCCCTCGTAGGCATCTTAATTGGATTTGAATGGGCTGAGGTGTTTTGTACCGGTCAACCTAAGGAGAAGACTATGTTATTGAATTAGGTAGGAAGCAGAGTTTAACCATACCATTAGAAAGAATGAATTCCTCAAAAAATGACCACCAAAAAGTAGACCATTCTTTTTGTTCGCCCTGTAATTATCTATCATTAGCAATGACAATAGAGGAAGACATGGGATGTGTAATTAGGGATGTCAAAAGGCAAGCATGTGGATTGCATGGAACATAAAAAAAAAGCAGGTTTTTTTAAGCATGGTGTATTAATGAAGTGTGACACTAGAAACCATCAGTCTGCAATAATAAGCAGAATTCACAAGAAATCAACACCTCTAAAAATACAGCGTGCCTTTTAAGACATCCATGATAGGTGACATGATGATCAGGCTGCAGGCACACAGTGAGAAACATGGCAGCCAATGTTTTTATATTAATTATAAGTCTTACCAAAGCTATTAGTGCTGTATAACATCCAGACTAGCCTTTCATCTTCTTATAATATACTCTTAGAATAATAATCAAAGTGCAACATGTGTAGAGTTTAATAATCACTCCCCACAGGCACCTTTATTCCAGGTCCAGACAAAAGGAAACATCTGCTGCTTGCTGATGACAAGATGTTGTCTACGTTGCAGAATATTTAGTATGGAGTAATGTTTCACTGTATTTTTGAAAATCCCTTCCAATGGTTATTCTGGACGTTCAGCGTATATAGCAGATGATGGCATCGTGAAATGGATACAGGTATGATCTTTGGAAGTTAGACTTGAGTAAGGATGCAGACTCAGAATCATATAAATGTATCCATTCCACTATGCCACCAAATACTTAGTTTTACCTAAATAAAGACTGCAAGTTCAGGCGCATATTGGGGTGTTCTAGTTTGGCCTTAATATTGTTTTACAACGATGACACAATTTCTGTAATAATTAAAATGTATTACTCAAAATAAATTTATGTATTTTTCAGGGAATCAATTTATTTCATTTTATGGGAAATCTATATTATGAGACTCTTTTTTATTTTAATTTAATATGACACCATGGTCTATGGCAGTGGCTCTCAACCAGAGGTCCGGGGCCCCCTAGGGGGCTGCAAGCAGGTTTCACGGGGTCCGCCAAGCAGGGCCAGAATTAGACTCGCTGGGGCCCGGGGGTGAAAGCAGAAGCCCCATCGCCTAGGGCTGAAGCCCTCGGCTCCGCCACCCGGGGCTGAAGCCGAAGCCTGAGCAATGTAGCTTTGTGGGGGCCCCTGTGGTGTGCGGCCCCAGGCAATTGTCCTGCTTGCTACCTCCTAATACCGGCCCTGGCTTTTGTATGCAGAAAAGCAGTTGTTATGGCACAGGTGGGCCATGGAGATTTTATTGCATGTTGGGGGGACCTCAGAACAAAAAAGATTGAGAACCCCTGGTCCATGGCATATTGTAGAATTAAATGGCTACCTTGACTACTAAGTCTAGTAGTCTCCCAGTCTAAACCTACAGTAGCTAATAATCTCCTCTTTAATCCTGTTTTGGATTTATTTTGGAAGTGATAGCATATTTCCATATAGATAGAAAGCTTCTGGAATTAAATTAAGCAGTTAAATAAACAGCTGAAGTTGTTAAACTTCTTTTGTTTTTCGATACAAACCATACTTAACAACTAATCTGAATGACAATTATTTTCAGTTTAATTAGAAAATCTTAATTAACAATGAAGATTTAACCTTAATATTTTTGGTTTCTGAATAATATATATAAAAAAATTAACATCATGTGAATAAATAAGACAATCTTTTTTAAACCTCAAGGCAGGATTACTGATGCAGGCAGGCTTAGTTATTAAACACATTCTAAATTAAACGCCTCTATGAATTTTATACTGAAATATATTTTGATAGTTTTGCATGCCAAATGTGACATTTTGTATTTTAGATTCATCTTCTGTTGTAATTTTGAAAATGTCATACAAACAAAGATTTTGTCATTTACCAATGGAATTACTATGCATGGCCGGTTAGCCATCTCTTTTCTGGCTCTTCTGGTTGTTTCAAGTCAGCAAGCCATAAAAAATCTTTATCTCTCTGAAACACAGCAATTTGGAAGATAATCGAATAGTGACTGGGGGGCAGAAACGCCAGTCTGAGGAATTATACCACAATCTCTGTTGCATTTACAACCTCCCTCAAAGCGAGTGTCAGTCGAGTAGGAAAAGGAGATAGAAGATTCATCACATCTCAGGCCTGTCTCATTTGCATGGTGGCGGAGCTGCCTCATCTCCTACTGAAAGACTTTACTTGGCCAGCGCTGACAAAGTGTTTTGAAGAACTCCAGCCATGCCCAAATGATTCATAGTTAATAGCTTTAGACATTCTATTTAAGCGTACGGTTACTTCTGCTGGAAAGCATATTTTTAAACCTGCTAAATCCTATCCTCTAAAATTATAACAAAAAAATCATGCAAGAGACTCAATATAATTGATCTAGTCGTTTAGCAATTTGCATCAGGAAAAAGAGCACTCATGGAGAACCTCACCTTCCAGCAAAGTCCTGCTGCTCCATTTGATTCATTATTCACTTCTGCGAGGTTACCAAACTTGGCTACAATTTCATGTTTGCGGGCATTCTGTGCTACTTGCAATGGCTGACTTTCTATTCTGCATCAGTTACAAAGAGGAAGGGGGGGTGTGAAAAAAGAAATTGACTACAACACATAAATGAAAAGTGTTTGCCTTTGGAACTACATCACAATTTGATGTTTTCTTCAAGTATATTACAAGCCTTGCAGGGGACCAAAATAAATAATAAATAAATGGGGGGGGGGGGATTTCAATGCAGAGAAATGGCTAGGCTTTTAAAACTGGTGGCAGAAAAATGCATTCACATGTTTAATAGCACAACTAATATTTGTCAGGCTGCGTCACAGGTTAACATATAAGCTTCTGGAGTTTCACTCCCAAAATATGAGCAAAAATAATGGATCCGACAGTAACCAAACTTGTACCAAAGTTCAAGTTCTGCCTTACCAATAATAAAATAGAATACCTCTTTAAGGGCCAGATCCTCAGCTGTGATAAATTGGAATAGCTATACAGAAATCAATGAAGTCATGCTGATTTACACCTGCTGAGAATCTGGCCCTTTGTGTCTGCAGTACACACACACACAAATTGAGATAGCTGAGTATTATCATTCCTTTTTTATGCTAACATTTTGCATAATTTAACTAACCCTTAAAAGTAATGGGCCAAGTCCCAAGGTGAGTTTTATTCAGTCTTTACACAGACCAACAACGGCTCTAGTTCACCATTTAAGAACAGATATGCTTTGGGGCAGTGCAAAGCAGATCCACCCCAAAGGGAGAAGTGAGGCATTTAGGGAGACAGAAGGCCTTCTGAAGCAATCTGATGACACAGGAGGAGTGCACACACTGCTACACTACGCTATCTCATGGGATACAATATATTCTTCCTCACACAGGCAGCCAGCTTTGCTGGCCAGTGCATGAGGATGGGATCAGCACAAAGTAATGAGGGAGCGATCCCTGTCATTCTGGGCATGCAATTCTGCCGAGCCTTTACGTGGGCTACCCAGACATGGGAGGCTTGTTAGTCTCTCCCCCTTCCCATGTATCTGCATAACGGTCAGGCTGTATTTGATCCTGAATACAAACCTCAGAATTTGTTCAAGTGGCTGAATCACCTATACAACATACAGTAGAACCTCAGAGTTATGAATATCACAGTTACTAACTGACAGTCAACCCCACACCTCATTTAGAACTAGAAGTATGCAATCAGGCAGCAGCAGAGACCAAAAATAAATAAATAAATAAATAAATAAATAAAAATACAGGATGGTACTGTGTTAAATGTAAACTACTAAAAAAATAAAAGGAATGTTTAAAAGATTTGACAAGGTAAGGAAACCATTTGTGCTTTTTAAAATGTAAATTAAGATGGTTAAAAGCAGCATTTTTCTTCCGCATAGTAAAGTTTCAAAGCTGTTTTAAGTTAATGTTCAGCTGTTAACTTTTGAAAGAACAACCATAACATTTTGTTCGGAGTGACAAACATTTCAGAGTTACAAACAACCTCGATTCCTGAGACGTTCATAACTCTGAGGTTCTACCGTAATGTTATTTTAATATTAATGTTATTTTAATGCAATGGTCAGGGTACAACAAGAATTCCTATAAACAAACCTTCCCTAGGTTTTCCTTGACTACTGACATTTTCTGATTTAATCCCAGGTCTCTCTCTGTGCAAGACTTAATCTGGAGGTCCTCATTCATTTTGATGAACTGTGTGCTGGGTAATACAATTAAAAGATTCCATATTTATAAAACTACACTCACCATTTATTAAGAGGTCTATTTTCAGAGATGATGCAACTGCAGCTAGCACTCTAGTCATGTGCACACAGACCAAGTACCTGTTGTCTCCTACAAACTTTTCCTTCCTGCAACATCTGCTCCTCCTTCCCAGGTCCACACAGGTTACTATAACTCAGTTTCTATTTAGGACTCTTTCTATACACAATTTTGTACTGGTTGGAAACCAGTATAGTTACAGCAGTACAACCCCTAGTGTTGACATAGTTAAATTGGCATAAAGGTGCTTATGCCAGTATAATTTATTCCTGTAAATGTAGGGCAAATACTTAAATTGGTACAAAAACTGTGTAGTCCATTAGTCCAATGGTTTCAGTGGGAGGTCTGCCTGAGTAAGGACTAATCCCGCAACCCTGATGTTGAGTAGTACTTTCTCAAATAAGTAGTCCCATTGAAGTTGATGGGAATAGGACAGCAGAAATAATGCTACACAATGTGAGGATTACAGAATCCAGATTTAAGAGCAGACTTCAGGATTTGACTCTGCAGTTTTAGCTGACAGGTCAACCTTAGCCTAATTTCCCAAAATGGAATGAAGGCAAAGTGGATCTTAAATTTCACTAGCTAATTCCAGCAACCAAAGCATCTGAGAAGGTCCTTTTTTGGGGAGAAAAGTTGTCTGTTTGGAACTTTGTACTTATTTAGTTGTTCATGATGGAAATTATTTCACTTAATTTGGTTAGAACTACATTGACACAGGGGTTCATTAGGACACCCATTTGCTAGCAATTCAATTTAAAATTAAATACACTTTGTTGTGGATTTTATTACTTTTAAACTACTGTATCTAGTGCCTTTATTAGCTGCTAATACACAATTATGAAGGCAAACAGTTTTCATTACTGAACATCAAACATTTAAATAACCACATTTGATCTCTTTTCGGGCTGCAACATTTTCCCCCTTGTTCCTCTCACATAGGTGGATATTATAGCCAAGTGAATAATTTACTCAGTGAATTGAGTCCTCTTTTCTGCTCGTGGACTGTCATTCCCAGACAACAATTTCCTCAATTTTTTTTGTTAGTTCAATTTCCTCCATGAATTTTTATGCAAGTTATTTGTTTAAAAATATTATTGATTGATAAACAATTTTGCTGCAGTTATTCTGTTCTATAATTGCATGAGAGTAACTCAGAACCAGGAAGGAGGCTGTCAGAAGCCACCAGGGCTTTGAATCGGTCAGGCAGAGGTAGCAACTAAGCAAGCTTAGGGAGATTTTAGAAAAAAATTCAAGCTAGACGCAGATCAATCTCTTGTCAATTTCACACAAAGTAGTTGTGTCTGTGTGCTCAGTCCTAGTTGCAAAGGGTGCCTAAGACCATTGTCTGGCTCTGTTAACTGACACTGTACCAGTAATCAGGAAAGCGTGTCTGGGAACTCTGTGCCCTGTTTGTATCAGTTAGACACTATGAATATGACTGGTCTTTGCAGAAGCACAGTGAGGCCTGAAAGGCTCCTCTTATCCTCTACCATTTTGCACCTGCATAAGTACCAGTCTCAGTGTAACCCTACGTAAAAAGTAGATTCAATTGTAACCTCCCATACAATAACATCAGTATTATGCTCTTTGGACAGTAGGATTCTAAGGCTAGATTGAAATTCATTATTTCAATATTCTAAGGATTTCTTGGGGGAGGCGGAGGGGGAAGAAGTGGAAGCAATAGTGCCCAGTTCAAATAGGTTCAGATACCAAAGAGAAGTGGAGGAATTTGAGGTGAACTTTAAATTCCAGAATAAAACTATGATACAGGACGGTTTTGTGACTAAAGCATAGGATTGGAATCTAGGTACTATGGCCATCTCTTTCACAGACTCTGTGTGATCTTTGCAGCATTCTTAAATCAAAAGCTTCATAAGTAACCTCTGATTAGGAATGCCTCCATTTTTGGCTGGCCACTGGAGACTCCCGCATCCTGATTTTCAGAAGTGCCATAGTTCTAGCTGACGTCAACATCAGCAGATACCAGGCATCCCTGAAAATCAGGCCCAGCATGCATAACTAAAATCTGGGGCACCCCAAATCAAAGACCACTTTTGAATATATAAGCCTTAATTTATTTTTGCCTCAGTTTCCCCATTTGTAAACTAGAAATAATCCTACTTCCCTACTTGTGAAGGCCAACTCATTAATGTCTGTAAAACACTAGGACAGCCTGGGGTGGAAGGTGCTACAAAGGTGTAAGGTGTTGTTATGCCACATACCTCTGAAAGGGTTTATGGAATCTGGTGTGCAACATCTGTTTGTTGTGATGAAGAACTTCCTTTTGAACTTTTAAGTCCTACATGGAAGAAAGGGTTTAAAAAATTATCTTCTCAAAAGGAAGGTGAGAAAGCACATGGAAGTAAAAAGCTGAAGTTATGTACATTTCTAGAAGTTTATTTGGATTTTTCAAAGTCCACTAGGAGATTCAGCCACACAACTCCCATGATTTCCAATGGGAGTTGTGAGGTTAAATACCCTAATCGGTTTTGAAAAGCTCTACCTATGCATTTTATACCTGTATATAAAACACTGCACTAAACTCCTTATTTTTACTATGCCTAACTCACAGTTAGATAGATATATTTCCTACTCAGCTCCTCATGTTTGTCACAGACCACTGAAGATCCCACCACTTTCCCCTGCTTTAAATCCACTTCAGGTCTTTAGGCCTCCCTGTATCAATGTAGCAGTGGTTAAATGTTCTGCAAGAGAGATTAGCATTTCTGTGTCTTGTTGCAATCTGTGGGAAGGTTATTTACATGAGCACTCGTTTCTTCAAGTGGTTCTGCAACTCTCCAGAACTGAGGTGGAAGGCTTGGAGTCATTTTGCCCTTATACAACAGGTTGGAAAAGTCACTCTGCCATGAGAGCTGAAATTGAAAAAATTGAAAACAATACTGTTGATAAAGGGTTTAATATTATAAGAGCAAAAATATTGTCCCCAGATTGAAGCTTTAAGTTCTCTATTGCATATTCTCCACTTCTTTGTTACAGATATCTTCTGCTGGTGTCCATGAAATGGATGGAAACTCTGTGTGCACCACTGCCAGTACACAAGGAGGCTATCCAATATACTCCACCAAGCTACAGTATGCTGAACAAGGCCTACTTCCCTCATTAAGCCCCCGAGCGGATAGCATTACATGAAAAAATATATCAAAGGTTCAGTGCTAATGGTCCTATTCAGAAAGTCTCTGTGAGTCTGTAATACATATTGTACATGATAAAAACAGGAAACTTGCTTTAAAATGAATTATTCGTCACTTTTTATACATTTTTATGTTTCCTATTTGCAAATCCCAAAGTCAGTTATGTAAATTTTAACCTACACTAATTACCTCAGGTGCATGCAAGCCAAAGGAAGGTAGAAGCAGTAGAAAACAGACATTTCCATCACCATAAACCAATTTACTGTACAATTCTTTTTTTAAAGTTTTCAAAAACAAAGCTGCTCAGATGATGTTATCTAAATTTGGAATAATCACTGTAATATCCCATGAATAAGAGATTTACTGGAACACTTTCAAGTACGTTTTCTTCGGTGGCATAGTACTTCACATATGTAACTAAAAAACTCATTTCTCATTGTGACTGGAGCATGGTCTAGGCCAGTGGTTCTCAAACTTTTGTACTGGTGATCCCTTTCACATAGCAAACCTCTGAGTGTGACCCCCACTTATAAATTAAAAACACTTTTTAAATATATTTAACACTATTATAAATGTTGGAGGCAAAGCGGGGCTTGGGGTGGAGGCTGACACGTAATAACCTCGTGACCCCCTGAGGGGTTCCAACCCCCAGTTCGAGAACCCCTGGTCTAGGCTATAAAAATTGTCCACTGTTGACAAGGGGTGTCAACAAGGGGTGTAGCTGCAGTGGTGCAGAAGGGGTTTAGCTACAAGTGTAGACAAACTATGTCCATCACTGTTTCAGAAAATGAGGTTAATCTTTATAGTGTACATGAGGCATACAACACCAGTGGTCTATTGAGTAGTGCTGTGCTCAAACAGTCACAGGACTCCTTAGAAGACCTGGGCAAATAACTGGGGTTTTTTGATACATGGCAATTTAAAAAAAAAAATGTTTCAGGTTGAACAAAATGTTTTGACTGAAATAAAACTTTTTTTTTTTAAACTTTGAACATTTTTAGATTTTTTTAAAGTAAAACTAAAGGCTATTCCTAAACAAAAACTCATTCTGAACCAAAAAAGTTTAAACAACTTTTTTTCAGAATTTTTTTCTTGTTTGTTTTCAAAATAAACAGTTTGGCAAAACTGCTACAAATTCACAACAGCTTTCAGTGTTTCTGAATCTAAATTTATTGCTGAAAAAAGTTTTGGTCAAAACTTTTTTTCCAGCTCTTCTCCTTAGTCCTAACTCCATTTCTGATACTGACTCTTTCCATAGCCTTGGCCAAGTCACTTAATACCTCTCTCTCTTACAGATGATGAAATAGTAATACTTTTTAGGGCTACCTTAAGGAATAATCAGACAAAGCACCCTTCCATTGATTGCAGAGAGATTAGGATGGAGACTGATATTTGTAATGAACTTTCAACATGAGCTAGTGTGCCAGAATCACAATGGTAAATATTGTTATTATAACAGAAACAAACATGGACTTAGCACACTACTATTAATCAGAAGTGGCTGAAATTTTTTCACTGCAAAATTCTTTCAACAAAATGTTTTCTGGACTCCTTCAAATTTTTCTGTGTTTTTCAAGGAAAAAACAAAACAAAACAATTTTTTCCCTTGTGTTTGATCAAAAAACTGAAATAAAAATAAAATTAAATGATTTTTTTCAAATCATTTGAAAATGTTCAGGGAAAATAACGCCCATACCATTTCTGACTTGTCCCATGGTTCATATAACAACACATCTCTGTTAATGCAATTTCCCCATTGTGTTTCAAGACATTTAGTCTTGTTAATAGGAGCCCCAGCAAATGATGAAATATGACAATATGTGAGACTCCTGGTGGAAAGTAACTGTATGGGCCCACCACCCAAAACACATGTTCGGCAAGAGTAGCAGCCATGGGAGCTATATGAGACTTGAGTCTGCAGTAGCAGCCACCACTGCTATTCCACAGCCTGCAGGGAGCAGGGGAAGGATCCAGAGTGTCTGATCCTTCCTTGCTCTGCATCTTGTGTCCTCATGTACGTCAGTGCAAACAGGGCCGGCTCTAGGCACCAGCCGACCAAGCACGTGCTTGGGGCGGCACCTCAGAAGGGGTGGCCAATGTTGGGGTGGGGCTCGATGGGTTTTTTTGTTTGTTTGTTTTTTTTGTTTCGGCAAGGTAGCGCGGGGGTGTTTCGGTGGCGCGGTGCTGGGGGGAGGGAGGGGGCAGGGTAATGCAGAATCAGGCCCACTGACTGCCACAGACTACTCCATTGCATAGGCCAGAACAAAAATAAAGGACCAACTTTAGATGAAACAGAAAAGGTGGTGCAAGGTAACAAACCCTCCCTGTTTTATTTTACACCTACTTGTTAGTTGCTTTCCCTGCTACATCCTCCCCCTTTCCCCTCTCAGCATTAAAGTCACTTCAACTTACAGTTCATTACATTGTTTTTTGTCCCCTTATTGCTGTGTATCTTCAACCACCACTTACATCTCAGCTGAATTTCAGCCAGTACCTAGTTGGTGCCAGTTCTGCTGTTGCATAATACTTGTCTATCAAAGGACTCTCTGAACAGAAGTGGTGGTGTGCCTGAATTCCATGCCAGTTTGAAAATTGAACTGAACATCCTTTACTGTGTTATGACTTGCAGCAAGCTTTGCTCGGTGGTATCTGCAGGGCAACTTGGTAAGTTTGCTTCAAAACCCAAAATAGATTATAATACGCATTGACCTCGCTGCAAAAATGTGCCACAGTTGCACAGTAAGATCTGTGCCCAAATTATATTTTTTAGCATAAAAGGAAAAGACTTTCTTTTTACAGAGAAAACGAAATGGATTTGCTGTAGTTGAGCATAAAATTACACACTTGGTCATTTTAGCCATTTTTAATAGCAAGCAAAAAAATTAAAAATTCGTTAAATGCGCTCTGTTTTAAAATTTATGTTGCAGAACATGAAGCAAGATTTACTTTAGTCATGCTACAGTTTTATTACTGTATGTAACAGAAACACATTTAATGACAAAGTTATAGGCTGATCATTTTTTAGTAGATTTGTGAAGCTTAGCATTATCTTCAGTAAGCGACCTTTGGCAATGAATAATTAGCTGCTCATTAAACATTGTAAGGCTGCATCCTACTATAGAGCTGGGCACCTCAGAAATGCCTATACGATAAATTAAATTCAAGGCATTGTTTTGAACTATTATAGAAAATGAAGCTGGCCATATGGTACATAAGCTGAATAAGGATCTGAACTGCCCCAAAGTTCAGGGATGTTTGGATCCAGGGTTTTGACTCAAGGCCATTACATGAATAAATTATAGACTGGGTCATCTTGGTTTACTACTCAGTCAAGAACAGGGACAATAAGCCTTGAGGAGACTCCATCGTCAGGAGCTCAATTACATTAACTCTTAAGTCACTGGCTCTCTCAAAAGTAAAGATTTTTTCTCTTCAGCCTCCAAATACAAGAACCTACCTTCTGAATTTTGTCCTGCTCTAAGTACAGAAAATACCTGTGGCTTCCTCAGAGTCTTTAGAATCCTCCTCAATCTCTCCTTGTTCCATACTATCTTCCTCTGAAGATATAGCTTAGGGATTCATAAACTAAGACAGCTATCTTGCCATTCTTTGTATCAAAACCTCCAAAGCACCTGTGTATCTGAAGAGCATTCATGCCAACTGTGTCAGAACTTAGCTGTGAGTACATTTCCCAGACTTGAAGAAGAGCTCTGTCTAAGCTCAAAAGCTTGCTTCTGTCACAACAGAAGTTGATCCGATAAAAGATATTACCTCACCCATCTCATCTCTCAGAACTTTTGACAAATTAATAGTAGAGAACTTAAAACTCAGAGCTCTGAAACAGTGCTTAGCACCAATGACAAGTACAGAAAACCCTAGTGGTGGATCTCTCAATACCTGGAAGCCACCAGCTAGCAAATGGCCCCAAATACATTTTAGCTTGTGTAATTTTTCTTGGCTTAGCAGTGAAAGAGGGATGTTTGCCCTCTCAGTAATAAAGAAAGATCTTGTTCACAATTTATCTTGGGCTAGCTCCTCAGTTGGTGTGAAATGGTACAGCTCTATCATGTCAACAGAAGGCAATGGAGCTACACCACTCTGGGATGTGACCCAAAACGTCTACGGATAAACTCCAGTTTATCTTGTACCCGATGTGCAACAGATTGCAAAGTTTTATAGTCTTTTACTGTATAACACAGGCCATAGAACTTACCCAAAATAATTCTTAGATCATATCTTTCAGGAAAACATCCACTCTTGATTTTAAAATTGTTGGGGATGGAGTATTGATCACAACCATTGGTAAGTTGTTACAAGAGTTGATTAGTCTCACTGTTAAAAATGTTATACCTTGTTTCCAGTCTGAATTTGTCTAGCTTCAACTTTGCGCCAGTGGATCATGTTACCTTTCTTTGCTAAATTGAAGAATCTGCTATTAAATGTTTATTCCCCATGTAGGTACTTACAAACTGTGATCAAGTCACCTCTTAACCTTCTCTTTATTAAACTAAATAGATTGAGCTCTTTGAGTCTCTCACTATAAGGGTGTATTTTCTAGCCTTTAATCATTGTTGTGGCTCTTCTCCTAGTTCTCTCTAATCCTCACAACACTCCCCTAAGGTTGGTATACTATTTTTGTGTCTTTTACACAGATGAGAAAATTGAGGCAAAGAACCCAGGTTTAGTGACTTAGCCTAAAGTCACATAAAAAGTAATGGGCAGAGCTGAGATTAGAACTGGACTCCTGACTTCCAGATCCATGCTTCAGCTACAATAAAACACTTCCTCACCATGGTATGCAAACCATTGTCATCTAACAGCATATTGCACTGTTCCTTTATCCAATCATTTCCTCTTATATCGACCTTCACATCTTCTTCTGTTTCAAATACACAGACATGTGCACATGAACACTCTATAACTAAAAGATATTAAATTAAAATGAGTGTGTGAAAATTACTGTAAAAATAATGAACATTGTGGACAAGCACTTATAAAATATGTCAATATTTAGTTGTCTACCTTCATGTCATGTAATTGAATGGGAATCTTTTTCCTTTGACTGCTTCTCTTCAGTTCCTGCCTGTGCTTTATCAACTTATATCCTATCCTCTTTCTTAGGATATAGAGTAACCCCTTTAATAAATCTTCCCCTAAGGGATGTGTCTATCCAAACCATGTGCTTTTCTGCACCTGTTGGCTTCCCCCCAGCATTTAGTTTAAAAACTCCTCTACAACCCTTTTAATTTTACATGTCAGCAATCTGATTCCATTTAGGTTAAGGTGGACCCCATCCTTCCTGTATAGATTCCTCCTTTCCCAAAAGGTTCCCCACTTCCTAATAAACCTAAATCCCTCCTCCCTACACATTGAGACTGTGCCTATCTAACTGTCTTGTGCTTGGAACTGGAAGCATTTCTGGGAATGATACCAGTGAGGTCCTGGACTTTAATCTCTTACATAGCAGCCAAAATTTGGCCTCCAGGACCTGTCTCCTACCTTTCCCTATGTCACTGGTACATGCATGTACCATATCCACTGGCTTGTACCCAGCACTGCACGCAAGTCCATCTAGATGTCTCAAGAGGTCCACAATCTTCGCACCTGACAGGCAATTCACTAACCAGTTCTCCTGGTCATCACAAATTCAATTATCTAGATTTCTAATAATCAAATCCCCCATTACTATTGTCTGTTTGTTCCTAATAACCGGGGTTCCCTCCTCTCGAGGGGTATCCACAGTGCAAGAAGATACCATGACATTATTTGGAAGAAGGTTCCCAACAATGGGATTGTTTCCCTCCACTGCAGCTTGATGTTCTCTTTCCCCAAAGCCTTCCTCCTCTTCAACAGCACAGAGGCTGCCAGGCTGGTGGCACTGCTTTATTGTATTTCTGAAAGTCTCCTCTCTGTACCTCTCTGTTTCCCTTACCTCTTCTAGTTCAGCCACTCTGGTCTCAAGAGCCCGTACTCCATCTCTGAGGGCCAGGAGTTGCTTCCACTGAATGCACATTAATGCCACCTTGACCACATGCATCCATTGCAATAAACTGGATAGCCCCCACTCTGATGCTGGACTTCCCCCTACGTTATTTTTACCCTTTTGGGACTGTTGGGGTTTTTGGGGGGCTGGCCTAAGTTTAGAGTATGTTTGTTAGGTGAAACTACCTCTCACGCTCCCTCTCTAAACTGCTTCACAAAACTCCCATTTACTAGCTCCTCTGTCACTTAGGAGCTGGCTTTTTAAACCTCTGTTCTCCCTGAGTTAGCCCTGCCTCCTTTTCAAGGGATTAGGGACCAAAGGATAGCCAGCTAGAGCCTCAGAAAGCTATCACCCTAGCCTAGCAGGGCACTTTGGCTCAGCCCACAGCCCCCATAATGGACCACAATATACTCTTTAATCAAGCAAGAACACAGCAAGCAAGAACACAACAAACAAACAAACTCACACCAAGGGTCACATAGTCTCTCTTCTGTCACTTGGAGAACACCCTCACAAAACTCCCCTGTTTGCTGCTACTGTTTGCTTTAACTACAGGGTACTCTATATTTGTCTGCCACGGAATATTCAAAATGACAAGTTGCCACACACAATCATTTATTCTCCCTGTAGAATAGAACTTTACCCCTCCCCCAGCTTTTCTCCACCAACCCCCACCATGGATCAAAATTACAAAATCTGCTTTACATTTTTAGCTGAAAAGTAAAGCCTCATCATTTTCCATATACCCACTTTGCACACTCAGCGTTCAGTGCTTCCCAAAATACTGAAATGCAAAGTTGTGTCATAGCATGGGCTGAGTATACCTAACATGTTGGGTTGGGCAGAATCCAGATTTCCTGGTGTATGGGACATTTGGGGGGAGGAATATTCTGCATTGGACCAAAAGCTCACATTTCCCCATGGAATGGGAATGCCATGAGTTTGTTTAGAAAAACATTATATAAAATTAAAGCAATACTTTGTTTCAACTTTTCAATGCAAAATTGAAGCTTCCCAAGGTGTCTTCTTCCAAGCTTCCTGCCACGCAGCTGACAGCCTGGCATCCCTGACTCAAGTCAGGATTCTGAGGGTTTCCAGGCTCCCAGCTGTATGTCAGGTCAAGAAACAGGAATCCATGAGTGGTCACGTAAGATTGTATTCATTGTAACAATTTTTACATTTTTGTGCATCAAAGTGTGCCAGGAATCATCATCATATCAGCTCTGTCTGTTTTAACAGGTGGTCAGTGTTTTATGAAGTGACTTAAACTTCAGCAGGACTTGGCAATCACTAATTCTCTTTGATGAATCTTTTCAATTGCTTCTCTCTATTGAACCATGAAAATAGACTTCCTTTAGTTTAGGATAATGAGGCAAAGAGCTGCCCAGTCAGATGTCTTTAAGCAGCAGCAAATGCAGTACCATCATTTACAGTAGCTGTAGGATCCATTGTCCCAGCTCAGTAGAATATCAAGAATTGCTTTCATTATTTAATTGCCTTCAGATCTTGGTATTAAAAAAAAAAGGTGCACACTTACATGTTTTTGAATACTATATGGTCTAGGGGCATACTCTATACACAGTGAAAACACAAAGACAGGCCTCTTTTAGTGGAAAACAAAAGAATATTTTCCCCTTCATTGCAAGACCTCCATTCAAATATTTACTTGCCTTTAACTCATGCAAACACACTTAGCAAAATAATCATACGAGGAATTAAAAGTACAACGGTGGAGGAGGTGTTATATCCAAACTCCAGGTGCCTAGGCACCACAGTGATGGGCACCTTCTAAACAAATAATTTTTAAAAATAACATTTTTATAAATTTACTTATGTTCCAATCCCCCTTTTTAAGGAAGGGGGAGTCTTCTAAGGTCAGGATTTTGTTAAAGTTTGATACACACCGTACTATTATTTGTCAGGCATTATTGACTCTATGTTAACCAGAGAAACTTTATACCACTCCTGACGTCAACATGATCAACATTTCCAAACTTAAAAAAGAAAGGTAAAAGCAAAGCATTTACTGATTCCTGATGTGACCCACAGCTGGAGGAAGAAAAAAAATCCTGCTACTCCTTGATGCTCTCTGAACTAGTCCTGTTTCATGATGGACTAGAGCAAAGCACTCCAACAAACTGATAATGCATGTCAGCAGGGTGCACATGGATAGTTAGATGGCAGCGGGCTGGTGCCCCAGCTTGCTGAGGTCTAATTGTTCATGTAGACAAGCCCTTGGTTTCTCTGTGCATCAGTTTCCTATCTCTTAAAACAGAGATAATAGCACTGTTCTACCTCACAGGAGTGTCATGAGGATAAATACATTAGAAGATTGTGAGGCACTCCGATACTATGCTAAAGGGGGGGCTATAATTGGGTCACATTTCACCGGGCACCCCCTTGTGGCCAGAGGTGTTTCCTCAGGGCCCTCCCTCTGTTCCTTCCTTCGGAGGCCTTTGGGAGCAGCATACAGTTGCTCTCAGGGCTACCACCATCCCTCTCCTGAAACTGGGTTAGTAGCCCAAAGTAATTCAAAACAGTCCTCAGTGTCCCAAACACAAGTTTCAGAGTAGCAGCCGTGTTAGTCTGTATCCGTAAAAAGAACGGGAGTACTTGTGGCACCTTAGAGACTAACAAATTTATTTGAGCATAAGCTTTCGTGGGCTACAGCCCACTTCCACTTCATCGGATGCAAAGAATGGAACATATAACAAGAGTATATATATATATATATACATACAGAGAAGATGCAATACCAGCTCTAAGAGGCTAATTAATTAAGATGACCTATCATCAGCGGGGGGGGGGGGGGGGGACTTGTGTAGTGATAATCAAGATGGTCAATTACAGACAGTTGATAAGAGGTATAAGGATAGTTATCATAAGGAAATAGATTCAAGTAGTGTAATGACTCAGCCACTCCCAGTCTCTATTCAAGCCAGAGTTAATGGTATCTAATTTTGCAAATCAATTCAAGCTCAGCAGTTTCTCGTTGGAGTTGTATGATGTACTAAACACAAGGTACATCATAGTAGCCCCCTAGTTCATACTCATCTCCAATTATTCTATCATCCACAGAGACCTTATTCCACTCGGCAGACACCCAGCCTTCTGACTCAGACTTCCATCCTCTATTTGTCCTCCCCCCTCCCCCCCGCAGCTTCCTAATGCCTTTTGTATTTGTATTATACCTGATTTCCCTCAGGTGGGACTCATCTTGTAATCAGGCCTGGCTTAGCCCCAGGCTCTCCAGCCCACGGTCAAGCCATCCTGTTACAGGCCATATAAGTATTTTAGACTGATCAATAAAATCTTTAATTTTAGATACAAGGTAAATGGGATACTGTCAGCTGATATATTTTTGACCTGGAGAAGTACATGGAGAAATGGAAAAAGATCCACTTGAATGTCACAGGAACTTGAAATGTTGACCAATTTCAAAAATTGCTAGCCAAGTTGTGTACAAAATATGTCATACATTTCAGATTTTGTCAGGTTTGGGAATGAGGCAAGTATCCGATCCTGCAAAGTACTTAAGGACATACGTGTGTAACGCACTATTCTCTGGAGCAGTCAAAGGACTATCATGTACTATGTGATTGTACAATGCCTAACACAATGGGGTCTTGACTGGTTGAGGCCTGTAGATGCTACCACAATTTATACAACATAATAATGAACCCATTGAAGTGAATGGGACTGGAGAGACAAACAAACTTTACATCATGCTTTCGGCCTCAGTCCTGCAAAGCACCCAAAACAAATCTTATGTTGGGGTGAAATTCTGGCCCTCCTGAAGTCAGTGGGAGTGTTGCCATTGACTTCAATGGAACTAAGTTTTACTTATTTTTTTTGGAAAACCAAAACCGAGTTTAACTCATGTTTTGTTTTTCTTCATCGAACCCTGCCTTCATGACAAGACAGGGAGCTAGACTAGTTGTTAGAGCAAAGGAATTTCATTCATGATTTCCACTGGACCATTTTTGATACTCACTGTAGAATCAAATGAGATAATACTTTCTTCCTTCACAGAGGCATTCAGGAGCTTTGTTAACTACATTTTGAAGAGTATTTTGAGATCCACGGTTGACAGGTACTATAGAAATGCAAAGTATTTTTATTATTATACACCAGCAACAAAGAGTCCACTTCCTACTGTTAGAAATCAACCCTTTGTCATTAAAAAAGCAAAATCCATATCATACCTTCAGATACGTTTGTGTGTCCCCCAGTGAAGTCATGAATGTGAAGGGAAAATATGGTTTCAGGACCAATCCTGGGAGGTGTTCAACACACCACACAGAATCTGATCTAGCGACAGTGGCAAAGATGCAGATAAAAGGTGTGAGTAAATAGTGTTGATCCAATGGTAAGGATATTGACCAAAACACTGTATTGTATAACAAGTTGAAGTAAATTGAGGGGAGTTGGTGCTGCAGGCTGGTGGATCAGCAAGAACATTTGTCAAACATATATCATGAGCAACCGAACAGCTGGCAATAAGAAATCTATTTTCCTAGAACCTTCATAAAGCTTTTCTATCAGTGACTTCCCTTGCTGTCAATTTCTTCTATGCGCACATCTTATGCAACCTTGAATAAGCCACTACTACTGTGTGGCAATAGGAGTCAGTGAAAATCCTAGAAATGGCCCTATATACATCATTTACATTTAGGGTAACCAGATCACCCAAGTCAAATATCGGGACGCGGCAGGGGGGCTGGCGGGAGGGGACAGGGCAAAAAAAAACCCACCCACCCCTTCCTCCACAAGCACTGGAGGGAGGCCCAGGAGACGCAGGGGGAGTGCGGTGCCGTGAGTGAGAGTCCGGCCTGGCCCTGAGTGCAGGCAGGACTCAGTCGGGCGGTAGGGAGAGTAGGGGGGCGGCCCGTGGGGCCAGGCGACGGCTGTTCTCCCCACCTGGGCAGCAGGACTCGGGAGCAGCTGCTGCTGCAGCTCCCACTGCCGTGGGAGGAGGAAGTGGCCGATGGCCAAGCTTGGCGGCTGCGGCTCTGGCCCCCCCCAGTTCCCCCGAGCCTGGGCCTGCTGCGGGGACCCAGCAGCACGCACGCTGCGCCCAGCCCCTGGCCAGTCGCATCTGGGCTGCTGCCCAGCTGGTGCTATCCCGCGGTGGCCCCAGAGTGGGGACAGCAGGCCCCAGCCCCCCCGTCCCGCTCGGGTCCCGCAGGGGAACGAATGGGGCTGGGCTCCCGGACTCTCACTCACCCTGGCCCCGCGCTTCCCCTGCGTCTCAGGGGCCTCCCTCCAGAGCTTGTGGAGGAAGGAGGAATGGTGAGCCTGGGGAAGAGGTGGGGATTCGGGGAGGGAGCCAATGGGGGAAGGAGAGGGTGGAGTCGGGGGGGGAGGCGCGAGCACTTCCGGGCTCCTGAGTATTTGCTTGTTTGTCCCGTGTCCCGACCTAACATTGGTCGGGACACGGGACAAACAAGGAAATATCGGGACAGTCCTGATAAAATCGGGATGTCTGGTCACCCTATTTACATTCATGCCCATGCAATTATGCCCTGTCAAAGCCTCACTCTGCTTTGAATCATGGCCAATCTTGCCCCTACTCACCAGCACTCGGTTCAACATAGGCATACAGCTTTTCACATGTTATCAAGCCATGCATATTCCTCCACACAATGAGGAAGCTTCTTGCCTCTGTGCAAAGGTGCTGAGCAAACACTAAGTGCCAGTACCTTGTATTTCCTCTCTGCAATTCTCTCCACACTGCTCAGCAACCTGTAGGATTAAGCTCTACATGTTTAGGGACGGCCTTTCATTGTCATGCTACAGATGTCTTTCTGTAGCTTTACATGTACCCTGTCTGGAATGTACTTGCTAGGCCATGATCCCAATGCAGTCCTACTGAAAAGATTTTCTCCTAGTACAGTTTATTTTTCCTCATTAAAAGCAAACATTATTAGAACTCTTGTAAAGTCATTAGGGCTACGTATACGGCCACAGGAAACAATTTTTCTCAGTCCAAATTAAACATTCTCAGGTAGGTTTATTAACAGTGTACCAGCATCTCCATAATACTACCTTCAAAGGACACTGGCAGGCTTCACTTTACAGTATGTTTTGCCTTCCCTTGTGTTTACAAGCAGTGCATGGAGTAACTGTGCAACTTAAAGTTCCAGAGCTAAAACCAAACATGATCTTTTGGAAAAGGTGGGGGTGCAACTCCAATTTTTATTTTCTTAACTCGAGTGATATTATGCAATGAATCATTTCTTAAAACAAAAACCGCCAACATGCTGTGAAGCTAAGAATCGGCAAATAAACACAATGAACTAAAGAATATATAGCTTGTTACAGCTGCTGCCAGCAAAGCTCCTGTGGAAATCAGATGGCTCATCAGAGAGAATTTTTGGCAGCATAAAAGAAAACAGTATCAACTCTGCTCTATTTCTGAACCTTGTGTGTAAGACTAATCTCATGTATTAACACTGTAAACCATTGCTTTGTATGGCAGATATATTTTTAACCCTTGGGCTGCCACATTTTTGTTCTCATTTTGTCAATTCAAAGGAATGTGTGGGAGATGTCTATTATGCTCATTTGCTCAGCCTGGGGATTAATTACTCAGTTTGGTCAAACATTTGAAAATATTATGTTACCTCCAAAGGCAAAAATTGATAGAAGCTTGTTTCAGGCTCACTTATGTCATTATGTGTAGATTAAATTAATTTATCATAAATTACGCTGGCTAAAGCACATCTATTGGTTTCTAGACCTGCAAAAGGAAATGGAATTTTTTGTTTGTTTGTCCCACATGAGGAGAGATTAAAGAGGCTAGGACTCTTCGGCTTGGAAAAGAGGAGACTAAGGGGGGATATGATAGAGGTATATAAAATGTGGAGAAAGTGGATAAGGAAAAGTTATTTACTTATTCCCATAATACAAGAACTAGGGGTCATCAAATGAAATTAATAGGCAGCAGGTTTAAAACAAATAAAAGGAAGTTCCTCTTCACACAGCGCACAGTCAACTTGTGGAACTCCTTACCTGAGGAGGTTGTGAAGGCTAGGACTAGAACAGAGTTTAAAAGAGAACTGGATAAATTCATGGTGGTTAAGTCCATTAATGGCTATTAGCCAGGACGGGTAAGGAATGGTGTCCCTAGCCACTGTCTGTCAGAGGGTGGAGATGGATGGCAGGAGAGAGATCACTTGATCATTGCCTGTTAGGTTCACTCCCTCTGGGGCACCTGGCATTGGCCACTGTCGGTAGACAGGATACTGGGCTAGATGGACCTTTGGTCTGACCCGGTACAACCTTTCTTATGTTCTTATGTTATGTTCTTTACAGAGATAAGTAAATACCAAACATTTTTGCATTGTTTTGTAAATTTGCTGCAGTAATACTCTTTGAAGAGACTGACAAAAGAAAAAGAGAGCTTCTCCAAAACAATAAATATAGACCAAATGGACTAGCAAAAGTTGTACTTGTTGTGTACAATGGTGGTGTTTCTGAAGAAGTTCAGCACAAATTGAAAATACAAGTGCCTTGCAGTAATCTAAGCACTGCACCTGATGGCTTGTCTACACAGAGACACTCAAGCAAATTAATCCAAATTAACTAAAGGTGTGAATTTAAAGTTGATTAGTTAAACCATATTAAAACCCTGTGTGGATGCTCTTATTCAGAATTAAAGTGGCCTTAGGGCTTGTTTACACAGAACAGTAATGAGCTCCATGGGGGTCTGATTTTCAAAGCACACTAACGTGTTGCACATTAATTGGTCCGCATAGACCCTGCTGGCATGAACTAAAAGTTCCCTAGTGCACATTAATGTGGTACTGTACTACGTTAACAGCACTACATTAAAGTGCACGAGGGAAGTTTTAGGTCACATCAGCAAGGCCTACATGGGCCAATTAATGCATAATATGTTAGTGCACTTTAGACATCACACCCCTCTATACGCATTACTGCTCCACGTAGACAAGCCCATAATTTGGTTAAATTGAATTAAGGACACTTTCATTCTGAATAAAAAGATCTACACAAAGGTTTAATGTGGTTTAACTAATCCACTTGGAAAGTTAATTCTGATTAACTTTAGTAAAGTTTCCCATGTAGACAAGCTCTAAGAAGGATATATTTATATACTAAAGAATGTGAAAAGATAATCCATTAAAGGAAACAGTGGACAGTCACATGCTTACCCAAATGTCTGAATACTAGTGTGACACAACAGCTACAGGAGTCTTGATAGTTGACAGTGTAATATCCAAAACTACCTTATATCTTTGACTGGCAGGGACTAAGCGTGTCATGGACATGGCACTGATGGTTCCAGGGAAAGGAAAGGCACAGATATCACAGATCTCCAATATTTATGGTGGCCAGCCACAGAGCAGTAGGAATTTTGCAGTGACCCTATTGTTAATCTCCTTATATGTAAAGCTAATTTCTGTTCTGAATTGTTACTGCTGATGATGCATCAGAGTGGGATGGGGTTACAAAATAGGAAACATGGAGGGATAGAATTGAGAGGTAGAAAATCTACTTCATCTATGATGTACTTCATCTGTGGAATCAGGACTTCATCTATGGAATGGAATAGAATACCTTGAGTCCCTATTTAAAGGTAGGTAACAAATCAACTCAGTCTTCCATAAAAAAACTAAAAACCCAGTTAAATAATTATCTCTTTCCACTGGTGCTTATTAAGAGCTAATAAACTGATAGTGTGTACAGCATGTGGATTCAAATGTTCCCTTGTCAGTTACGAAGCTTTTATCCATAATTCCAAATCAGATTTATAGGCTACTTCCCCAATCAAATCAGATAATATAAAAGTAATTTGATTCCAAACAAAAAATCTTTATCAAGCTGAAGTTAAGGCGGGGAGCAGTAAAAGTCTAGCAATACCCTAGGGTGGTCTTTAAAAAAAAAACAAAAAAAAACCCATAGTTCTAATATGGGACTGAAAGAGGCATTCTCCTCCTTCCTGTAACTCCCGGAGCAAAGTCCCTATCTCTCACATACTTCCTGGGAGCCACAGAAAAAAGCCTCTTCTCCTTAGATGTGTACAGAAGATGGCCACATGGGTAAAAACATTAGCCCCATAGTAAGCCTTAGGAGTTTTATTCGGTGTCATCCCAATCCACACCGCCTGCAAGCATTTGGAAGCTTGTGGGGGTCTCCCCAGCTTCCATCTTGCAATGTTCAATGGGTTTCTACAAACCTTCAACCACCTTAGGAAGCTTGTTTGTCCCTACAAAGCTACAATTGTTAAATGCTAAAATGAGCTTAAATAGGATTATCAGCCTCTCAATGAATCTATTTACCAGTACGTTTATAAAAAAGGTGACAACCCTTCAGGATTAGCTGAGTATCAAGAGAGTAAGTGATAGTTGGGAGGGATCCCAACAACTATATTAAAGCTTGCTGAGGGTGGGAACCCTCTATGCACCTTCAAAGTCTGTAGAAAAGGAACAATGCCCCCTGTTCTGCTGCTCCCAGGCTTCCCATATCCACTGTCCCCTTTTGCTCTCTACTCCATTGTCCCCATTCTGTGGGCACCATCCATGTTCTCCATGTTCCACCCCATGCTTCATGATCTGTGCAACACATCTTCTTGTGCACATCCTAAATTCCACAGGATGCAAACACCTCAAGAGGTCTGCAGGAAGGAGGTAAAGGAACCAGCAGGGGGAGACAGCAGATTAGGGAGGTATCCCTCTCACCAAATAGATTAATCCAATAAATGTAACTGTTGAAGTCTATTTCTATAATTAAAAGGTCTAGAAACTTACTTTTTAAAAATAAAAGCTTAGGTCACCATCCCTCACTTGGCAGCCTTCTTTAAGCCCATCAGAACCAACGAACCATTCTCATGTTACTAATTTTAAATGATAGATTAATCCATTAATCTTTGCTTGTGTGCGCTAGATTTGGGGTGAGACTTTCAGAGGCACAAATGGTAGTCTGGTACCCACAACTACCATTTAGCCTCTGAAAATCTAACCTTTGACAACTTGAGTTGAGTAAACTAACTTTTCTATCATCCGCTCTCTCTCTTTTGGCTACAAAAAGGCAAAAGAAAGTTAGAAGAGGGGGTTTTTTTGGACTCTGGTGAACATTTCTATCTTTAGAATTGAGGAACCCCTTGTCAATTTCCTTCAAATTTTCTTCCTTGTTCCCAAACCTAACTTTCTTATTCTGTAGATTAATATAAATATACCTTTATTTGCAGGGGCGGGGAAAGATGAAAATTGGGCTTATGATTCAAACCCAACTGTAACCTTAATTATTCAATAGCTAGAGGTATAGGAAAGAATCAGTAAAGAAGGTTATTTTTATTCACACTAAGACAGAGGTAAGGATAAAGGTATTAATTTAGTAAAATTTAGTTACCTTAGTAAAATTCCAGTGAAATAAAGCAAGACAATTAAGTGGATAATCTTTATCTTGTCAATATGCGTGTCACTGGCCAATGAAATAGATCGGTGGTGTACAAGGTTGAAAAGTCAATATCATGCTATGAAGCAAACAATGAAATTGTCTTACAGTTCTTAACTCTGACCTGTTCCAGTGCAAAGCTGCCAAGCAGAATTATGTCATCCTGAACATCTTTCTCAAACTGTTCAATATACGGAGAAATCCCTTCATCTTCAACCTCCTTGCGAAGGTCAAGTGTCTTAGTGAAGCTGACAGGCCTTACTGAATCTGAGAAATCTTCACAGATGACATGGGCTGCTTGAAACAAAAGTGGCAGATTATTTTTTACTTAATGGCATTTAGTTCATTGATTAGTACTTTGTGGGCCACCTAGCTTTATGACAACTATCAATGCCATGAAACGAACACAACAACATTAAAACATTTGGCAACATATAGATTCCAAATTTCATAATCAGGAAAGCTATTCTTAATAGCAGCATAGATTTATATGAATGCAAAGCTGTGTTGGTCACTTTGTTTTTTAAATTATTTATTAAGTCACAATCCAGAAAGAGGTTTTACACATTCAGGGTCATTTCATCTCTAGTGTAAGTCTAGTGATAAATGAATTGGAACCAGGATTGACTTTCACTGTCAGGATTATGGAACTATAAAAAAAATCCTATTTGAAGGAATTCTTAGGAGGGCTCATTCTAATAATTTCACCTCATCTTGGAGGATCAAATTTTACCCTCAGCCATGCACACTCAGCTCCTGTTTAATTAATTGGGCCTAATTCTGTTCTTAGTTACACCTGTGCAAGCTAGCTAACTTCAGTGGAGTTATATGGGTATAATTAAGGTGATGTCTACAGTGGCCTGCAGTTTGGACTACAGGGATGTGAACAGCAGTACACATCAACATGCTGCGCTGTAACTCCCCCATGTGGACACTGCGGACGCGAAATAACAGGTTACTAGTTCACATTAATGTAGGGCTATTTGAAGAGGGCCACTTTAACCTGACCTAGGAACCTTTTAGTTCTCACCCACAGCGTCTACACGGGGGAGTTACAGTGCAGCACTTTGGTGCGCACTGTTATTCACACCCCCATAGACCAAACTGCAGGGCAGTGTAGATAAGCCCTAAAAGTAGTATTCAGCCCACAGTCTTTATATACTTAGTACTATATGCTGTCAAACAAACAAATAATCCCAAACATCCTATTTATTCAGAAAGTGTATGTTAAAGAAAATATGTTTTTGGTGTTTTCAATATGATTCGATATGTTGCTCCCCGGAATATCCTCTCATTCATATCTGCTGGAGCACTAATACTAGTTTTGGACACAAATAATAAAGAGGACTCTTTTGCTCATTTTTCCACATTAGGATCACTAAGACATGACAGCTACCAGGTTGTCCACATCTCACTTTGTCTTGTTTGCTTCATTTATCTGCAGACAAATGCTTGTTTTTGTACTTCTGTGTTTCTCTTTCTCTGCAAGAAAACTTCATATCTAGTTATCTGTCTGTCTCTCAGTCCATCTTCAGACATAAAAGCACTTAAAAGATTTTTCTCACTTCCCTTTGAAGTCTTTCATTCTCTAATGAAGACCAGAAAAGGAAAGATAAAATAAGGCTATTAAAATTTGCAGTTTTGTTCACTACTCATTGTTGAATGACTTTAATTGTGGAGGCTCCCAAGTACTTAAATCACCTCTGTGCCACCAACACACAGGAAGCAGTGTGTTTTTTTAATTTAATTACAACAGGATACAAATTTAAAATCATGTTGGGGGGGAAGTGTACAGTAAATATAAACAACTAAAGCCATTACCTTAGGGTACATAGAATCTCTTCATGTAGCTTCTTACAAGCCTAATGAAAAGTGATTTGACCTACAACTATTAACTGCAAAAACAAAACGATATTTACATTTCAATGTACTGCAGCATTAAGGGTTTGGCAAGAAGAGAGAAAATCCAGGAAATGCTGTAAAAGAAAACACTGCCCACAGCAGAGGATGCAACATTAGGTGTTCCCTTAAACTCTCTCTGTGTTATACTCAGTGTGCCTGATCTTCAGCTGATGTAAATTAGTGGGATTTCATTGGAGCTATGCCAGTTTATACAAACTGAGGATCTGGCCGAGTATGTTACATTCTTATATCAAATTCTGTGAGCATATTCAGGCAAATGCCTGTACATTAGCATGAAAATAAAAACGTCCAGTCTGTGAATGCACCCCCTCTCTAAATCCATTCTGATTTTTTTTCTATTTGTGGCTAGCTTTATTTCTTTATTTTGTTGGATCTATAATCTACTGTATTTATTTTTGGTGGAATATGTTGGGCTGATCTGAACTGTGTGTTCTGGAAGAGAGTGAAAGGAGAGAGAGAGAGAGAGCAATTTTAAAGAGTCCTCTCAAGGGAAGTACCTACTAAAAATATACTGCTAAATTACGGTTAAGATTAGGAAAGTATTTGATGAAAAGAACTTAACGGCACGAAGGTTAGCTCAGCTAGTCAGAAGAGAAGTTCTGCCTGATAGAGACAGGAAATGAACTGGGTTGCTCAGCCAGAGCTAGTCCCTTTTATGTTGGCATTACAAAACTCTTTGATTTCCTGTATTAGTCTACCCGTAGGTACCCATTTGTCTGAACTGACCCACAAGATGAGGGAGAAAATGTCATTATGCGGACTCCGGTCAAGACTCCAAAGTTATAGTTGAGTAAACTAAGGATTCCACCTCCTTTTTACATACGAAAAACACAATGTACCCTCCCCAGACTTAAGCACATAGTCTTTGAATACAGAAAGAGTATTCAGAGAATTCATAAATAAATCCACTGATTAGTTGAGGAGTTTAAATTAGTTAAAAACTGGGTCATTTAAGATTTTAGGAACTGTGCCAGGTTTTTTTTTTTTTATCTTGAATGATCATAAAACTTTCTGTGTAGTTTACATTATTCTTGCATGGGTTATAGTTGAAAAATTATAATTAATTTATGTTATTAACAATTGCTTTCGTTAATTGTTATGATTATAATAGGCTATGACCAGGGTCAGGTCAACCTTTCATGCAATTCTTAAGTGGGGCCACTGTGACATCAGAGGTAACTCAATCAATCACCATTCTTCCCATGCAGATAATGTGCATGCAACAATTTCATAGGTCATAATGACTCAGTGGTATGAGAGAGACTTGACAGATGTGTCAAGTGTTCTTATTGGTAGAATACTTAGCACAGCTATTGCTGCTTTTTAAAAGTTCCATGGCTGCATAATAACATGAGACATCAGTGCTTGATAGCCAGCCCCTGGTACTGCTGCCACAGTTCTACTGAGCACCAAGGCATCACTGCCAAGGAAACTGAGGCAGGAGGATAGGGGGAGCACGTAAAATACAGAGACATTGGACTTCTCTTATCCCCCTTTCACACAGATCCAGTTTCAGTATCACAGCCCTTAATCTAAACCAATAAATCAATTAGAAGGCCAGATTCACCAGTACACCTCAGCTGTTTTGCATGGATCTGTTAATGTAAAGTAGCTCTAAAGCAGGGGTCTCAAACACGTGGCCCGGGGGCCACATGAGGCCTGTGGGGTTATTTTCTGCTGCCCGCGAGCTCCTCGTGGCCCCCCCACCCTCCCCCAACATTTACTTAGAGCAGCTCCGGTCTGACGCGCACCGGGGACAGGGCAAGCTCCCTGCCTGCCTGCCCTGCCCCCGCGCCGCTCCGGGAAGCGGATGGAACCTGGGGAAGGAGGGGCGCAGGGGTGTATGTGGCTGTTGCTTCAGGCTCCGCCCCCAGCAGCTCCCATTGGCCGCGAATGGGGAAGCTCCTGCAGCCGAACCCCCTGCCCTGAGCCCCCTGCTACACCCCTCACCCCTCCTGCACCCCACACCCCAACTCCCTGCCCTGAGCCTCCGCCACACCCCTGGAGGCAGGGAGGGGGCAGAGTTGGGGTGGGGATTTCAGGGAAGGGGTTGGAATGGGGGCAGGGAAGGGGTGGGAAGAGGCGGGGCAGGGGCGGGGCCTCATGGAAGGGGTGGAGTGGGGGCGGGGCCGAGGGCGGCGGGGGGGAGGTGTCAGTAAATGCGGCCCTCGGGCCAATGTACTAGTCCTCATGTGGCCCTCGTGGTCATTTGAGTTTGAGACCCCTGCTTTAAAGCCAACTTAACTAGCAGTGCACTCAAGCTTCTTTGTGCTAGACTGGTATACCAGTGAACCTGCCCTTACAATTTAATTTTTCAGGTTGATAATATATAGCTTCAAATCATTAAAAATATTGCATAGTAGCATTTTCTTTGGGTTTCTTGTTTAGTATTCATGAATGATATTGTAAACATTTTTTAAAGGGAAATTCTAAGTCCAAAAACTACATTAAAATAGATTTTCAGTTAATAATACATATTAGTAACTTCAGGGCAAACACTGTACAATTACCTCAAAAACAACTATTACAAACCAAGGGGATTGAGTTTTACCATTACTCTTAAAAGAAATCCAAACACATTAATGAATGGAAATGCACAGTTAAGGCATCCAAGCAACCTTAACTCTTTCCTGTTATACTCTGAGGGGGATAAACATGCCTTTAAAATCAATTTAATCTAATCTAGGATTTTAGACACTAAAATACCTTCATCGTAATTGAACGCTTATTGCAGTGTCATCACTTTACAGATGTTTGGATCAGAATCCAAAATTTTCAACTAGGCTCCATTTTTAACTAAGGGACTGCATATTTGACAACATTCTTTAATACTCTGCCGTTACAGTTGTTTGTAATATCTAGTGATCTAATAAATTGTGAAAATATACTACATGGGTAACTCCCAGGTTACTCAATGACAAAATATCTTGAAATATAAAACTATGGAATAAGCCACGTTCTTCCCTCTCCTTGTAGGATAATCTATGAGTGCTTTTTCCTTCCTCATGATGGTGAAGCTCATTAATATCACACTGTAAAGATAAATGGTACTGTATCTCAGTGAGGGAGCAGAAGGTGGTCCAGTGGCCAGGGCACTAGCCTGGTTGAGGGAGACCTGGCTTCAATTCCCTCCTTTGCCACTGACTTCCTGTGTGTCTTTGGCAAGTCACTTAATGCCTCAGTTCCCCATATCCCCTGTAAAATGAGGATAGCAGTACTGCACTATTTCACAGGAGTGCTGTGAGAATAAATGGATTAAAGATTGTGAGGTGCTCAGATACCACAGTAATGGAGGCCCTATAAGTATTACAGAAGGATCCCAAAAGCCAATATTTCCAATAGAAATAATGTTGAATGGAATGCTTTACCACAGCAAAACATGTTTTTGTTTTACCATATGTTATTACATGTTAAAAGCAACAATCATCTTGCAGCAATACTTTGATCTTATTCAGTAATGTGGAACACCACATTAGCATGTAGCAATACTGGGCTTGCTAACAATCTGTTAACGGTTTTTGCTTATACTATCTGCACTTATTTAGCTATGGTAGTTGCACTTTCTTTTCCTTGCATTTAAAATGGAGCCAAATAGGTTTCAAAGATATTAATCATATAGCCAGTGCCAGTTCAAGGGATTTTGCTACCCTAGGCGAACTGAAAAATGTCTGCCTCTTCTAGAACAAAGTTACTCAAAAACTAAATAGTCATAAAACATGTTGCTGCTCCTAACGCTTGGCTGCCCTAGGCAACTGCCTGTTCTGTCTCTCTTCTAGACCAGACCCTGGATGTAACTGCAAAAGAACACAGGAGCCCTGTAAAGACAGTAAGAATAGAAAACACACACATACACACACACACATATATGCATAAGCTTCATATGAAGAGAAAAATGACAAGGCCAACCCTGAATTTGTGGGACACCTACCCTAAATGAAATAGAAAAAAGCAGCAGGTATGCACAGCATGTAAGGGTTGGGAAGGTAATGATTCAGTGCAGTCATTGGCTGTTAAATAAATATTGTCAAACGAAGTAAAGCAAAAGTAAGCCTGAGAGTGTGGAGTCAAGGAGCCTCCTCTCTCTTGCTCTGCTGTTCTTACTGGAGATGAGGAAACATACTATATTTTGGATGCATTTCCTGGGTTCGCTATTTCTAATAAAACTAAAGCCAACATTTTCCAACTTGGGTGCTAGCATTACAAAACTACATCTCTATTTTGACACCCAAATCCCTCTACCACATATACTTGCATTGGATGTTCAGCACTTTTGGCAATCAGGTCACATATTTATGTGCCTAAATATGGATTTAAGTGACTAACTTTGGGCATCCAAGTTGGAATATTTTCTATGGTTCACCTCTGTCCAGAGAGGCAGCCTAAAGACTATGCACTATTTAAATCCTATTTAAATACATATAATCATGAATGAAAAAATGTTTTGGGTGAGATCTTGCCTCCTCCCATTACATTCAATGGGAATTTTACCTTCAACTTCAATGCATGCAAGATCAGCTACTTCCTTATATTATAGCAAGACAAGTTTTATGACATATATATGCACAGCTCAGATTTTTGAATAAAAAGGTTTAGTTATTTACCTTGATATTCCACCATTTTATTCTCTTCATCTAGAAGTTTCATCAGTTCACCATAGAGAATTTTCTCATCTAAATTCATAGGCACTTAAAAAGAAAAAGTGCAAATCAGGTTTTCCACCAACTGTTTTTTGTACTGAGATGTAAGGAATTTAAACAAGCTCTTTTTACCTTCTAAAATTAATTGTAGATAAGTGATTGCTATGAAATTTATCACAACTGGGTACTAAGTTATGAAAAATAGTCCTATCCCAAAACTAAATTATGGAACAATTTGTAAAGAATATCCTTATTTTATATCCTAATTTATATTAATCCTCTACACACACACACACACACACACACACACTTTGTTTTTTCCTTATTTGAGGTAACAATCTATTTGTAATGTTTCATGTATTTTTATATTCAAATATTAGCTTCATTCTGTTTGACTTTTGAATAAAAGTAAAAATAACCTCAATGTTTTCAATATTCTTTTGTTCTTGGATCTATAGTAGATAATTTAACATAGTTTTACATTTTAATAGCATGCTGTAAGGATAGCATGAATCTGAAAATCTCCTGAGTATTTACGGCTCCCCATGAAACTGGATCCTGTCACCAACCTATCATTTAAGTAGAAAATTGGCCATAGAAGTTTCTTCTCCCAGAATATTAGCCAAAATGTTTTTCCCCCAATATTTGTCCAGTTCAATGGTAATTTCAGGGTTAACTGAAGTGTAACCAATACCATAATTAAAGAATTATGGCCTCAATTTTCAAAACTGACTAATGGTTTAGGGTACCCAGTTTGAGATTCATTAAATGGGCCTGATTTTCAGAGCGTGAGTTTTCTTTAAAATGTAAACCTGGGCACCCAAAAACGGAGGCATCCCAAAATCATTAGTCACTTTTGAAAATGTAGGCTGATACCTTTTTAATTTCTTCCATTACCCGACACTGGCACCTTCTCCTGAAAAAGAATGGCACATCCGTTGTTTTTGTTTGGTTTTGAGGGAATTATCAACTCTAATACATCTCAAGCACAAACTTCGTTTGTCACATAGCAAAAAGATATTTGTTAATAGCTTATCTTTACAGGATAACATTTAAGAATATTATGCCACAGCTACCTGAAACTTACATTTAACTTTGAATAATATTGCTAGTGACAGAAGATTCACATGTGGTCAGTTAATATGTCTTGGTTTGAGACTGCCTGTGTCACAGAATGAGTGATACTCTAAAGTGTGTTTTGAACTTGATACAACAATGCATGCCTTTATCTCTCCACAATGACCAATTGCTGGGTGAAGACAGGCATTGAGTAAGTAAGTCTTCCTCTGTCAGTATACAACCAATCCAAAATGAAGACTCCAAACACCAGTTCGGATTCTCCTCTCACTTATGTCAGCTCTGCTTAGATGTAACTCCATTGACTTCAGTGGAATTACTCTTTACACCTGTGCAAGTGAGAACAAAATTAGGCCCAGAGTCTCTCTGGTACCACAGGCAACAACAGGTTGCTGAAATGCACAATCTCAAGCTAAACTACTGTGGACCTCAGAGCAGCATTGAGGGTTCAAAGATGGAGTCCACATACATAATAGTGTATGTATATCGTTCTATACTCTATCCGTTTTCTTTCGCGTTACTGCTTCTAAAGAGCCAAGGGGATTTAGTAGAGAATTATATCTCTGCTACAGAATTCTATAGAAGGCTAAAAAAAAAAAATTAGTAGAAAATATATTACCCTATTAAACATTATAGCTAAGAGAAATTTCTATAGAGCCCTATTACATTTCTACAGAACCATATTGATGTTCTCCCTATCAAATGCTATAGTACTTCTATATAAGGGAAATCAAACAAACTTCTGCTGAAATTGCCAGGTTTTGCTTCAGAGATGCTGTGGCAGCCAACACAAAAGATTCTATGGCATATTTGGGCTCACAAGAAGCCAAAATGCATATAAGTGAGTAGGGAGAGCAAAAGTCCTTTCTTCAGAGGATGACTAGAGCAACAAAAGATATGTCAAGAGACAAGTAGTGAACTGGTCAAGCAATAGCAGATTGCTGATAAAGGAAAGGAGGGCCACAGACATATTTACTTCTGTAATGTACAGCCACAACATACATATGAGTATGAATCATTTGTCTAAAAGAAATACTCTCATCCATTCTTTGGCCTAGCATTGCTCTAGGCAATGATATCAGGTAAAAGAATAAAGTAAACTCCATATAGCATTATAACTGTTCTGCAAATCTCAGTAGAACCAACCTGAGGCTGGCTACCATTGCTAACATGCCTCTAATAAATTGGGCTTTCACATGGCCTTTGAGTGACAGTCCTGCCAGGGGAAAACAAAGAGAAATTCAAAAGGACAGCCATTTAGACATGTTCTCTTAGATACAGACTGACCTAATATGTTAATGTCAACAGAAAGAAAAACAATTGGATGGACTTTCTAAGGGCTTTCATCTGCTCCAGACAAACACCCAAGGGAACATTTAGGATTCAACTTATATAGCTTGTCCTCCCTAACATGGGCATGAGGCCAGGGACATATATTGTCCTGACAATAATTTGATTAAGGTGGAGCTTTGACACCACTGTTAGATTTTTGTGCATTTTTATATCTATCTGTATATACACACACATCCACAAATACATAAAATTCACTTTCCTCTCTCTGAATATAAAGCAGATCATGGCTTTTGAAGCTCATTTATTAAATGAGTCAAAGCCACTGTCACCAAGAATAAATCCTTCCTCATAAGAAACTTCAGCTTACACAAATCATGCAGGTTATATTCCTAAGGATCACTTTGATATCCCATGACACTATGGACTTTTGGTTAGATGCAATGTCCTTGATAAACCTGATGGTACAGGATTAGGTGACAATCATCTTACTTCTCCCTGATTCATAAAAAAAAATCAAATTACAGCCCCAATGAACCCAACACATGGCAGAACTTATGATTTCTCTCTGTTGTGTACTCGTCAAAAGCTTCTGCCTTCAAGACTCAACTCTTCATACTTTCCATGAAAAAGTAAGAGTCTCTCATTAACTTCAACAGTGGCCCGTTTTAAGATCCTCTATATTTTATGTGGCCACAGATTTTTGGGTCTCTGCAGCTCATGGTCTCTAAACATTTGACTAGGATCCTGCATCCGTAGGAGGGCTGTTTCTCACATAACTACAAGGTTCAAAAGTAAAGAGCTGGATAGGGAACATATGGGAACAACTCAGTCTTGCAGGTCACCAATTTGCTGCTACCAAATAGCAAAAGTAGGGCCAAAGAGTGCAGTGTGTAGCTAAGCCCCCCAGTACCACCCCAATGACCATAGACTCATAGACTCATAGACTTTAAGGTCAGAAGGGACCATTATGATCATCTGGTCTGACCCCCTGCATGTTGCAGGCCGCAAGACCCTTCCCTGGACTCTACCGTTGAAGTCCCCAATCCTGTGTTTTAGTGACTTCAATCGGCTGAGACCCTCCTGCTACTGATCCCTGCCCCATGCTGCGGAGGAAGGCGAAAAACCTCCAGAGGCTCAGCCAATCTACCCTGGAGGAAAATTCCTTCCCGACCCCAAATATGGCGATCAGTAATACCCCGAGCATATAGGCAAGAGTCTCTAGCCTGACCCTTGTTGGCCATTATGCTATTCATGTACCATTGCTTGGTTTTCCTTGGCTACTATGTTTTATCATTAAACCATTCCCTCCATAAACTTATCCAACTTAATCTTAAAACCAGACAGGTCCGTCGCCCCCATGCCTTCTTAGATATGTCTATTTTCCACCCACATTCCAGGCCTTTTTTATCATGAGCTCTTGACAGCGCTACTTCCATCATATTAACTCTTTATTATATTGATCAGCTTGTCTTCAAGCAATAGTCCACAGGGTCTCTCCGTGGACACCACTGAATGCTTTTTTAAAGTGGATAAAGTTGATTAAGATGGGTTTTGTCCAAACAGTAGTTTTTTCAATGATCTGTTAAAGAGTGAATATCTGTTCACAACATGATCCACTTGGATAGAATCCAGCATGTTCTTCCTGTAATAGTCTATCCACTGCTTTCATCTTTCTATTCAACATAACTGTTGAATATTTTGCCTGGGATTGACAGCACATAGGAGTTTATATGATCGTAGTAAGATTGGACACAGGCTAGGGTGAGTGGTTCGATATTGTGACTGGAGTTAGACAAGGGTGTGTGTTATGCACCAATCCTCCTTGCATTAGCAATAAACTGGGCACGGACAAGGGCAATAAAAGGCATAATGCGTAAAAAGGGGCAGCAGAGACGAATTACACAACCTTGATTTTGACTTTGAAACTACTTTACTAAATATGATGTAGAATGGGATGATTGGCCTTACAACTGAGGTAGACCAGGAAGCAGCAAAAATTGGACTGAAAGTAAATGCAGAGAAAACCCAGATTATGAAGATAGGAAACTGGACAATAGATGCAAAGGTGTACATGGATGGAAAATAAATCAAACAGGTAGAAGAGTTCTTGCATGCGGGGAGTATGATGACATTCGAAGGTGGCCATGATAAAAATATCAATATGAAATTAGGAAAAGCAAAACACCAGATTTGGAAGATCTGATCAAACAAAGATCTCGACACCAAACTAAAAGTCAGATTATACCAAGTGACTGTACTGAAAACACTACTGTTCAGAGCAGAGTTTTGGCCAATGACAGTGACTAACAAAAAGAGATTGGAGGCTGCCCATCACAGAAGGCGGTGAAAGATATTCAACATTTAATGGAAAGACAAAATAACAAACGTTAGAGTAAGGAGGCTGACAAAGCTGGACATGTTAGAAAATATCATCAAGGAAAGAAGGCTCAGGTGGTTGGGACATGCATGCCAGATGGGAAACATGCTACACAAGCATTGAATTGGGAAAGGAAAGAGAATGCAAGGAAGGCCAAGGAAGAACTGGCAGAAGACAGCGTTTAAAAGAGAACTGGATAAATTCATGGTGGTTAAGTCCATTAATGGCTATTAGCCAGGATGGGTAAGGAATGGTGTCCCTAGCCTCTGTTTGTCAGAGGATGGAGATGGATGGCAGGAGAGAGATCACTTGATCATTGCTTGTTAGGTCCACTCCCTCTGGGGCACCTGGCATTGGCTACTGTTGGTAGACAAGATACTGGGCTAGATGGACCTTTGGTCTGACCCGGTACGGTCGTTCTTAAGTTCTTATGACAGTGACAGAAGATATTGAATATGCTGCCATAACCTGAGAAGAAATATCACCACTGACTACTCTTTCTTGCACCTCCACATAGCTTCCAGTCACTTTGTGCTGATGCTGGAGTGCAACAACCCTGCATTCCCTGCTGTACAAAAGAACTTGCATTATCCAAAATGAAGTGGGCTAGTGCACACTCCGCAGAGCACAATTTTCCTTCTTATTGTTTCACATCCTTAAAAAGCAGAAAAGAAAAAAAACTCAATGTGTTGGGAAAATATTTATATTTGCTGGTTCCCACCCCCCCAAAAAAATTAAAAAAAAAAACTGGGTGTGCTGGATTCTGATGGGCAAAACACATTGAATTCAATGACATTTTCACTTGAATGAGGACTTCAGGATCACTTCTCCAAAAAAAGATACTGCTTGGTGCTCTGTTCTGGACTGGGTATTTTAATTAGACAGAACATTTAGGTCAACAATTTTCTTGGAATATGTTTCTGTATCTCAGTTATATGTTCTATAGCTACAGTAAAATACAGAATAAAGCACACAGTCCTGTTTTTACCTGTCCACTAACTCACTGTCCTTGATCAAAGACTACCTATGCTGCCCATCATGTTCATGGTGGTGAAGATATATAATTTAAATAGTAACCCTCAATATTTAAATGGAACTGCATATGTGATCTTTGTCACCTCATTTTCATGAATGGAAAAGAATATTTTGACACAAAAATTACATACTTAATTCTGCCTCACCTTCTCCACTGACCTCCATCCCACTCTGCCTTGGGTTTATTTCCTCATCCATCACTGGGTCAAAGTAATTTCTGCTGTATTCATTTCCTGTGGAAAGCACATGAAGTAAGGGTCAGTGATTATTAGAAGCACATGAACCAAAATGTTAATTTTGAAATCGACACCAGCATGCGAAGGGGCATTTTTGCTACTTTATAAGCTTAATTTTTTTTATCAAGTCTCTAAGCCTACTAGTACTGCAATTATCTTGTGAAAGGTCAGAGAAGGTAATTTTGGAAACAAGCGTACTTCATGTTACTTTTGCTCGGAAAGTAATGAGAAAATTCTCAAATTTAGATCATACAATGATAAAAAAAAAAAAAAAAAAATAGAAAGAACACCCTAAGCCAAATTATTCTGGAGACACACATTACAAGTGAAAGTTACCAAGGCTGTAAAGGAACTTGTGCTTCACAGCTGACCCCTCCGATTTCAACAGTTTTAAATTTCACCACTGAGGTTTCAACGTCTGGTGCATCTTTAATGCTGTAGTCTACCAGAGAAGTGTTTAATTACAGAGGAGATACTGGAATGCTGCCTCATTAATCTGAACAGCAATTGTATTAAGTTGGGCTAGGTAGCAAAACAAAGATTTGATGGGATAAAAACACTCGTTTAGCACTTTCCATCTCAATAGCTGTTTTTATCTGTACTTTAGGAACTAATCAACTTTACAAAAGAGAAAGACACATATTAAACGTATCAGAGAAATATACAGTGTATAGTTGCCACCAGCTGGCAGAACTTCCTATATCCTCAGCTAGAAGAATTCTCTCTGAACACGGGTGAGTTATACTTCCTCAGAAAGTGTCCTTCATATGGTAAAAGTGCCTTACTCTGCAAGTAATGTCATTGAAATCAATGGCACTACATGCATACCGTAAATTACTACTCAGCATGAGAAAATATGGTAGAATCTAGTCCCCAAATTGCTTCAGAATTGTAGAAAGAGGCATAGCACTTTACAGCTTATTGTTGAAAATAAACATATAAGAGGGTAAACAGTTGAAGTCAAACACAGGAAAGGGTTAATGCATCCTAGACACACTATAGCAGCCTACAGTATATTTATTTTAGGATCAAAAATAATCCAAGCAGCAGCACTTTTCCCAAGACTAAATGAAACTCTGATATGAAACTAGGTTTAATTTATATTTCTGGACTGGCACATTTTGACTGTCAGTCTCTGTTTTTTCAACGTAGTAAGTACAAGAACTGAAAATTTGCTTTACCTTGAGGTCTCAATAAAGAAAAAATAAATGAGTTTCATTTTTGTTACTTTATCTGTCAACAACTACTAGGCTGGTATGAATCTTGGCAGTATGTAATCAAAGTCTTATGTACTGCAATAACAGAGCTATTCTACCTTATTCACTGTAATTGTTTTCCTCTAGCACAAAGCACTATGATTCTATAGGAACACTCTTTCATATGTTGGTAAAATAATTCTCCTGTGTGTTTAAAAAAAAGAAAATGATGATGCATCTCTTTATTCAATTGCTTCATAGCTATAAATGTAAACTACTGGAAAGTATATGTTGCAAACTATACAAAGTGGTACTCGGTTAGCGTATAGGCCTTTTACTGGCCCTCTGCACAAGGGTGAATTTAGACTACGTGCTGTATAGTAGGCTCCTGTGTCTAGATTTTTGCAGATCTGTATTGGACTGAGTAATCTGGGTTTAGGAAGACATGTCACACCATTTGAGGAATGCAGTATCAGAATTTTTTTGTTCCTTCCCCCACTTGTTCTTTGTCCTCTTATTATAAAACCCTCTTTGAGAAATGGCATAAACCATTTTGTTCACCAGAAGGGTGGATTTGATGCCTACTCCTGTGTCTGATTACAGACTTTTGGGGAGAAATGAGTACTGCACTGGTTGCATAGCTAATGTTTAATTATTCTCTTTGAGCAGCACACCTTTGTGTAACTCTCAGGAGGCACAATCACTTCTGTCAAGAACTGAGTAGAAAGAGACAAGACCACTATGCATTGGAATAATCAGACAACTGGGCCTGGGCTCTTACCCCTGGTAGAAGCTCTGAGGTTTAGAAATGTATCATATATTTTCTACCTTCATTAGGATATAGAAGTCATTTAGAGGTCAAAAACTTTGGGCTTGATTCACACACCAGAGCCTAGGAGGCAGCTGCCTCAGGGAACAAAAGTGGCATTGTCACCATAGCATTCCCGTGGGCAGTTCTGCAGAGCACCCAACTCTAAACTTTGCCGGGGTGCCATTGTTGCATACTCACTTCAGGTGAACATTCCTCTGCTGGCAGATTACCAGTGAATCTGGTCCATTGACGTCATAAGTGGGGCCTATTTATTTTTACTTTTAAAAATACTAAATTATCAATTTTAGGCAACGTAACGTACTGCCAAAGGCATTTTGCTAATAACATGAATTCATGAATGGATTAGCAATCATTCCACATTTGCTTTTGGAAATACATGAAAGTATATAACACGTAAATTAACAGGTCCACTGAGGGATTCACGTTGCACTGCTTCACAAGCTAAATAGAGTAAAGTAAATGTTAAGACGGTGTTTGCTTGCAGGTATTTCAAACAGCAGTGCAACACCTGATGGTTTCAGCTGGCAAGTTATTGCAAAATAGTTTCTTTAGTTTAGAGCTGGGTGACTCTGCAACTGCTGAGTTTTACTTAGATTTTGGAGTTTGATCAAACTCAAAATCTCAGCTTGAATATCAGTCTATACCTCAGAGTTTTGCCTTGCTTCATGATACAAACTTGATGAACTGTAAACGACTCATGATTTAGAATCATAGAAGCAAAACCATGAATTGTCCTAGGTTCACATGAAAGCGGATGATGGCTCACTCAATAAACCAGATCCTCGGCTGGTGTAACTTGGCATAGCTCAGCTAAAATCAGTAGAGGTATGTCTACACTTGCAGAGTTTTTGTGCTGTAAATTTCACCAGTAATAGGGAACCGGTGAAAGAAAAGCGCTGGTTTGTGTACTTACTTAATTTCTCAGGCATCAGCGAGTGTTTACACTAACAGCACTTCCATCACTGATGAGAGCAGCGCTGTAGGGCAGCTATCCCACAGTCCAGCTCTCAATAGGTCTTGTGGGAAGGTGGGGTGAGTGGAAGGCATTCTGGGTCCCTGCTCAGTGTCCCAGCAGCCCAATTACTTCCTTGTTTCTTTCGTGGCATTTTTTTAAAAAAACCCTGCTGTCTGGCTACTTTCCCTGCCATATCTACAAGCAAAAGGAAAGGGAGTTTCAAGCTTCCCGGGGCTTACAGGGGGAGGGGCAGACATCCGTTTACTTGGCGTCAGAGCAGCGGAGATGCTGGCCAGTGTGGTCACTTTTGGAACTGTGGGATATCCTTTGGAGGCCAAAACATGTTTACGCTGGTATAACATGTCTTCACTTTCACAACAGTGCAAAAAGAACAACGGTAAGAGCTATATGCCTCTAGTGAAGGTGGTTTTCTTTTTGCGGTGAAACTTCTGAGTTTCACCACAAAAAGTCATTAACAAGTGTAGACGCTCTCATGGTTTTAGCGCAAAAAAGGGGCTTTAAATGGTAAGTGTAGACATAGAGTCAAGTTATCTATTTACACCATCTGAGATGTTCATGAGCTTCAGCAACTTGGTGAGAACATTGAATCTGCATTGCAAAATAAAACCAGAGGAATTTCACATGGTTTCCAATTTCTTTCAAAATTTCATACCACTATTTATTTACAAGCATTTATATATAGCTGCATAAAAATTGCAACAATTATAGTCAACCATTAGATGCATTGGCTGAGATTTTCAAAGCAGTCTAAGAGATTTAGACACATGTTTTCCTTAATGGAAGATGTGCATCTGAATCGCCCAGACTTCTTTGAAAATCTCAATCATCATTCTTATTCCACCAACTGTGTATATTAACTGCTATAGGCTGATTAGTTCAGTTAAAGATTTAAGTGTAAACTGATGAGTGTGGATCCCCTCAAATCTTCTTATTGTGAGCAAAAAGATACAAGGTAGGTAACAAACCATTCCAAGGTGCAGGCCAGATTCCACATATTTAATATCAGTCCCACAGGTCCCCTCAAAAATCTGGTCTCTGGAAAGCAGGGTCTTGTCATGACAGTGACCTAATCAGGAATTTATGCTGTTTAATTAATGAAAGAGCAGTGGCTAACTGTTAATCCATTACTTAAGCATGAATGAGGCCCCTGATCTAACTAGTGTAACTGAAAGCTGGCTGGATTAAACTGTAAAATGCTTATTAGCCCATATGTCTGGAGTAATTTATCATGAGTCTTGAGATGGCCAGGGAGGTGATGTGGCTGACCTCAGATGTACTACTCGCAGGTCTTCCACTCCAAAAAGAGATCTGATGGTGTGTGTGTGTTGAGTAGTTACAACAGGACTGGGACCAAATTATAGGTTGCTCCTTTGGGCCTCATATTCTGCAGCTGAGCTGATTGTGCATCTAACTCAATGAAGGACAGTGACATCATCAACATTGACCTCACTCAGGAAAAGTCAATGTCCATGTGGATGACAACTCTGAGGGATTGTTTGAAGTTCTGATGCCTCACATTATAACCATGGGACTATCCCAGATGGTTTTTGGCTAACAATATTTAGTTGGACACAATCTGGCTTGTGTTTTCAGAGTAGTACAGGATATTGGACGTGGAGGGATGGAGGGAATATCTTTGTCATGAACTGACCTTCATTTTGAGCCAGGCACACCTCTTTATTCTGACAAGAAGACTTATTTCATTAGCTAACAGTTTTCCTTCACTTTCACACAGCTCTGAACAACAATACTGTTCAACCAATTAATGCGCAGGACATTTCTGTAATATTTTATCCTTCACAGTGCCTCTTAAATTTTCTTCTCTCATAGTTCACCCTCACAGATCCCCTTAACATACAAGCAGCCTACAAAAGATGGTCTCAGTCTGTCCTGTTGTGACACAAGGTGTGTTTGAAACCTGGTGACATGGCAGCATGTGAAAGAAAGGAGGAGGTTTTTTTTCAACCATCACATCGATGAAATATTGAGTTGAGGAACTCTTCCAGGTTGTGGACAGTTTGATGAATCATGACTCTCTCCAATAAGTAAAGGTTGTTACAAGAAGGAGGGGGGACGTTGGCCATTGTTCATGAGCATAAATAGAGTGTTTCACTCCATTCTTTCTGCAGTGTTTGAAAAATGCCGCACTATGCTCACAGTATTCGCTTTTTTCTCCATTCGTTGCTTGGAAGACTGACTGCATTTGCAACTCTTTAGGCAGAGATACAGCACAATCTATTTCTACTGGTAATTTGTTTTTCTGGAGGCAACAGAAGGCACTGTGCCAAGAGATGCCAATGTAAGACCTGCTGGTTCTCCTGGCGAAACACTGTTGGTGGAATACATGAGAAAATCCATACTGATGCTGGTGGAGTTCATTCAGAAACACTGTCAAATAATCCAACATATGTAAATGGGGGAAATGTATACTGAGCACCTTGGCGACCAAAATTAGTAGTTCACATGATACTTATGGAAGAACCCACAGAGAAATGGATGAGAATCTTAACGTACAGCAGACACTACCCGGAAACATCCTATTGCCAAAAGAAATAGATTTGGTCAAAAGAGTTATGCTAAAAATTATAAAAACTCAGGTAGCATTTGGAAAGAATATCCTCAAATTGAAAGTTTAACCTATCCCCAGAATCTCACTTCTATACCTTGCATAAATTTGATTTTAGTTCATTTTGCTTAGACAAGTGCCAAAGCATGTCTGTTGTTGAAAGTATACACATTGGGTCCACTGTTGCACACTAAATTACACTGAGTGCAGTACTGTTGATTTCAATTGTATTGCACTAGATGTAATTCAGTGTAGAATTTCTTCCATTGACAACCTCGTTCTTCCTAAACATATACTTTTAATATATCATGTCTAGTGTGCAATATTTCAGCATTTCCACTTCTAGACCCAGTTGGAATCAGAAAGTGAAGAGAGGCATGAAACTGAAAATAATACGAGAAATGTTTTTTTAAAAAGTTATGGCTCAGTTTCAGTTCAGATTTGAGGTCACTTCATATGTGATATGAAACCGTTTTTCCAGCAGTAATAGCCAGTGTGTCAAATTCCCATTTCCCTCAACTACAAACTTCCAGCATTTGACCATTTGTTATTTGTATTTACCATCTTCTTAGTTTGTAATCTGTTCTCAAAATTACATTAAATTTTGTTCAAAAACTTTAGCCTTGAAGGGCATGTAAACGTACTGATTTTGACAGATCATAGTTTTTATTATCAATTTGATATCATAAGTGACTGCTACATGAAGCCCTTATTTTGATGTCTATTTCTAGATCTAGATCCAATCCCATTTCACTTCCATGCTCGATCTTCAAGTTCAGCAACAAAGGAGTATTCCCACCGTTGACAGAGATTATGTAATATCTCTGCAGTCATAAATGGGAGTTAGACTCCTAAGTCATTTAAATAATGTTGAAAAATTTCACCTGTATTTGCAGCCAAATTCTGACCCCCAGATGTAAAAGTGCAAATCTCCTTGTCTCACTGGAAACTGGTGTTTCCATCTGTACCATGCAGCAAAATTTGATCCTTCACTTTACACCAGGGGTGAAAGAAACTTAAGGGACCTCACGATTTAAATGGCCCAGGGCTCCAGCTGCAGTAGTGGCAGCTTGGAGCCCCGGGCCCTTTAAATCACTGCTGGAGCCCCATGGTAGTGGTAGCTGTGGCAGCGGCCAGGAGCCCTGGGCCGTTTAAATCACCGCCGGAGCCTGCCGGGAGCCCAGGGCCCTTTTAAATTGTCGGCCTGCGGAAGCTGCCCCCTGCTGGTATAGTCGGCTGCGTACCGGCTCTTGCCAGTATGCCGTACGGACCGGACTGGCTGACTTTCACTTCTGCTTTACACCTACTTTTAAGTCCCAATCCTGTGGTAGACTCTGCATTTGCTGACCTCTGCCACGCCCCATTTATTTAAATAGGGCTCTGCCTATGTGTGATGGCCTCAGGGCCGGCTCTGGCTTTTTTGCCGCCCCAGGCAAAAAAGCCGCCGGCCGCCCCCCTCCCCTCCCCATGGGGGCGGGAGGGCGGCCGGAGCCCTGGGAGGAGGGCAGCGAGCCCCGGACAGGGTTCTGCTCTCCCACCGGGGGCCAGAGCGCAGGGGGCAGGGCGGCAAGCCCCAGCCAGGGCTCGCCGCTCTCCCCCTGGCGGCCGGGGGGAGAGCCCCAGCCAGAGCTCGCCGCTCTCCCCCCGGCGGCCAGAGCGCCGGGGGGAGGGCGGCGAGCCTGGCCATGGCCCCGCTCTTCCCGGGGGCCGGAGTGCCGCGCCGCCCCCCTCCAGGTGCCGCCCCAAGCACAAGCTTGGTGGGCTGGTGCCTGGAGCCGGCCCTGGATGGCCTACCCATACAGACTTCATTGCAGCACTGGGGTCTTTGTTTGCGGTAGCTGTTCAGTATTTCATATTGAGGGTGGTGTGCCTAAATGGAGTGTTAATCTCTATGTGTGTGTCAACATTTTTTCCTGTTTCCTTTTTCCTATATGTAAAATACTTGGGAGCCCTGGGTTCAACTCCCTGTTCTAACACAGGCTTCCTATATGACCTCAAGAAAGTGACTAAGTCCTTCTGTGCCTCATTTCCCCATCTGTAAAATAGAGATTATAATACTTCCCTCTCTCCCAGGGGTGATATTAGGAGAAATACGCTAAATATTGTAAGGCACACAGATACTGTGGTAATGGGGGCCACATAAGTATGATTGCTAGATAGGTAAATTGATAGATAGACATCTTGAAAATACAACTCACAATGAGCATGTATTTGATTAGCTGACCTTCAGTCTTCATTTGGTCTTCACCCTAAAGATCTATTTTTTCTTTTCTTTTTTTTTCTCTCTCTCTCTAATATTGTTCATTTCTATGGGGCATGATATGAGATGTTAACAGTGTCTGTTCTAGATAAAATGGTAGAATTAGTGCTCATGATTTTAGCAGATAATTTAGTTTTGAAAGTGCTGTGCGTACTGGGGATCATAGGAAACAATAATGGTTTTTGTCACTTGGAAACAATTTTAACTCGAATGACCAACATTTGGGGTCAGATGGCCTCTGACCTTAGTGCAAATGTGCAGTGTAGGTGAGGGAAGTAAGGAGTCTTTCATTCATCTTTTAGATCCTCGAAGCAAGTTGCAAGGACAATCTCAATCTCTGGAGTTGCAAAATCACTAACAAAAGGGGCAAGGAAGAAATAAGCCACACTGTGACGGGATGCTCAAGACCGCATGATCCTAAAGGCTTTGCACAGGCTTCCTGATGCTGTCACTGGATTAAAGACTTGAAGTTGGGTCTCCCATGTCCCAAGTGAGTACCCTCACCACCAGGTTTAACAGTCATTTTTTTAAATCTGGCCCAATGACTATTTAATTTTTTTAATATATAAAGTGGAACAATTCTAACAGCAGAGATTGTCAGAGATACCACCTACCCTGAACAGCCAGCAGCCTGGTGGTTAGAGAACTCACTTGGGATAGGGGTGACTCAAATTCAAATTCCTTTTCCACACCAGACAGAGGGGGTGCTTGAACCCAGCTCTCCCACCTCCCAGGTAAGTACGCTAACCATGGAGCTAAAGGTTATAAGGGGGGCACCACCACAGCCACCTGAAAAAAAAAAAAAACGTTGGGCTGAAACTATTTGGCAAATTTATTTCAAATTCACAAATGGATTCAGGTTGACTGACATTTTTTCAGCGAATAAACTACTTGTTCAAAAAAATTCATCCAGCTCTATTCCTGAATGCTAAGCTTGGACAAATCACCCTGGCCTCCAGTTTTAAGAGTCCCCTGATTTTAGATGCTTCAGCTTCTGATTCCTCAAACTGGGCACCTAAAAATGGAAGCACCCAAAATGAGTGGGTACTGTTGGATATTGTGTACTTAACCTCTCTGTCACTTTCCTCATATGTAAACTAGAATAATACTTGACTACCTCACAGTGGTGTTATGGGATTTAACAGGGCCAAGGATCTGGCTGTTAACTAAGTCCCCGTTGGACTCCTGAGGCATAAAGGAATTTGAAGCCATCCTATGTGAGCAACAGGGGATCGCCTTGGCATGTGGCTGGTGCTATGCCACCACTTCCCAGCCTCCCTGGCATAGGGATGTGTTGAGACATGCCAGGAGTGGGAGAGAGTGTGCCCAGAGAGCACTGCCCTCCAGCAATCACAGCCAGTGAACAGTCCTTGTGACGCTGTGGGAGGAAATTAAGGCAATTCTGGTAACATTCTATGTTGCACCAGAGGGCAAGTCAGTTTGTGGCTGCCCAGAGGTCATGGGAGAGGGGTGGAAAGATAGTGGAAAGCCACTTCTGCCCTCCCCCCTCCAGCCTTCAGGTGTATTGAGCAGTGCTCTAGAGCACACATGAGGATCTGGTCCAGTATTTACACTGTGCTTTAAATATCTAATGTGTTAAATTTTTAGTCTTGATTATTTTGTTTAAAAGTATGACTTTATTAAATGGTCTAAGGATAACTAAATGCTACAAGCTGGCAGTGGGAGTTGATTCCCAGCTTGCATACAAATACTCACACTAGCTGGATGAGAGCTAGCAGGAGTATTAATAGTAGTGTAGTTGCAGTAGCATGGGCAGTGACAGTGGAGGCATGGCTTAGCTGGACAGAGTATGAATCCCTTGGGAATGTACTCTTCTGACGCTGCCCATGCTACCACACCTATACGGATGTTTATACTCACACTAGCTTCATAGAAATAGTGCCAATATGACTACATGAGCTGGGAATCACACATCTACCTCGTAGTGTAGCCGTAGCTTAAGTCTCACTGAAGGACAATGAGACTTAGACTTCAAAGTGCCTAAATCACTTTTGAAAATGGGACTTAGGCTCCTAAAATCTGGTCTGCACACAGATTTTGTATTGGTATAACTATATTGTTTAGGGTGATGATTATTTGTACTGGTATTTCCATAGTGTAGGTGCAGGCATAGCAGGATACAAGTGTACTTCATGTATGCAAATAAGCTATTCTGGTATAAACACTTTTATATCAGTATAACTGCATCCACACTGAGTGGGTATATTGCTTGAACTATACCAGTCCAGTTAAAGGTGTAAACTTTTATGTATCGACAAGGCCTACCCAAGTCATTTAGGCACTTTTGAAAATTTTACCCATCATCACCATTTTGTTTCAGAATACCCTTTATGGAAGAACAGAGCAATATGAAAACTGTGTAAAATATGATGCTATAGATATTGGTCAAGTAAATTGTATTACCAAGGAATGGAGAGAGGGATGCAAAAAAACCCAATTTTTTTAATTTGACCCCACACCCAATTATCACTTTATTATCTCTTGACCTAGTACCTAACTGACCTTAACATTCCTAGTTTTTGTTTTTAATCCTGCCCCAATATCAGCGTATTGTTATTTTAACCCTTACCTACTTTTTCCATTTTTTGTTATTTTTATATTTATTTGACCTATGCCTAGCTGCCATGTTTTCCTTTCCTAATTTATCCTTTTTGTTGTGCTATTTTTAACCCAGGCCTAGTTTCTCTCTCAGGCTTTTCTGTTTTACAGTGTATATATGGGCATTTGTATATATCTAAGTACCTTTTACTCTTGATGCAGGCTGAATGAGGATTCAAAAAGTAACCTATAATATTAGGAAAATATTAAGATAGTTATTTTTGGCAAGATTGTTTACAGTATTTTCAGATATCACCATATGCACTGTACTTAGGTGCTTTGTCCCCACACTGGCAGATGTCAAAAGTGCAGAATTCAAGTTGTACCTGGAGAGTAGGAAAAATACTATATTCTGCAATGTTAACAATTGGTTATGAATTTATAATATATTTCCCTTCCTCTCGTTTGTATAGGGATCATACGAAAAACCATTTCATCTTGGAAAAATGGTCTAACACCAAACTAATTTAAGAACATCTAGGCATAAGAGGCTAGACTGAGACATTTAGGTACCAACCTACTGTAAGCGCTGCTGAGCTGCACCCACCTAGGGGAGCAACTTTGTGGGGTGCAGCTCCCTCCACTGGCCAGTAGTTGGAGTGTTGGAGCCACAGACCTGCCTCCTTCCTAGCTATCAGGCACCCCCAGGGGATTTGGGGCAGAGAGGACCTGTGCTCCACAAAATGCAGAGTCTTCAATTCTCACTGGCCTTTATGTGGGCTACACAAGGGAAAGGAAGGCTTCTTATCTTCTGTGCCACCATATACAGCCATGTTAAGGCCAAGGAGAATATAGCAGCTGGATTTAGCAAGGGATCAGAGGGACTTGCGGGCTCTCAGTACCTCAAACACCAAAAGAACATGGCTAAGATTTTAAAAAATGAGCACCTAGAGTTATTCTCTGCAGTTCCTATTTAGGCACCTAAATAAGTGGCCTGATATGCAGAGGTGCCAAGCATGCAGAAGTCACTGCTGTTGACTTCAATGGGAACTGCTGGGTGCTCAGCACTATTGATAATCAAGTCTCTTATTTAGGTACCTAAATATGGACTTGGATTCTACACTTGCACATTATTTATGCATGTACATAGTCCCATTGAAGCCAATGGGACCACTTACATGAGGAAAGTTAAGTATCTGCATAAGCATTTGTAGAATAACACTTTACAGCCTAACTTTAGGCACCTGTTTTTTAAAAGCTTGGCCCAAAATGCTTCCCACATATTTTAGGAGATCAATTGAAGTTCTTCTGAAAGTCTTTTATTGCCAGGTTGTTAAGAAAACAAAAACTGTTATGGTAATATTTATAATAGTAATAATTCAAAATAATACAACAACAAAGGCTGCTCACAATTTTCAAGTTTCAATCTGTAGTAAGAAAGCTGACTGCAACGAAGATCACTATGGCTTGGTGCAAGTTACTTAACTGAAAGCTAAAGGTTCTTCCAAAGGTAATAATGATACTATGCCCTAAATAAACTGAGGCTGAAATCCAAGGCATTTATTATAGCAGGCTACAACTATTATCAGGATAACAGGAAGCATTGACCTATTATTATTATTATAATGAAATGTCCAGTGATAGTTTTTGAGATGTAATTGGGCTTTAAAAAAAAGAAACATGTTGGTTGATTGAGAGCATATTGATGGTGAGGGCAATAGTGGATCAGGGACTTACATAATGTTTGTTTAAAACTACTCTAATGCTTGAGAGTCAATAACTGTGCAACATCTCTGCTCTTCAGCTGAGATGATTCCATTTCAGCATCATATAAATTAACAGGAAACTATTTTCACAATAGCCTGTGAAGTAGTTTCTTCTGCTGGCAGAGAGCATCATGCAACTTTGTCCTGTCATCAGGAGTTATGCAGGCATGAAGATAGGAGAATAGATCTCTAAATATTTAGACATCAAATGTTTTCAGCAATATTTTTAATTTTACATCCCAGGTTTTCAGGGGAGCCCGTTCGGACATGTTAGGATGGAATGTCTGGTGTAGGCCATGGAATGCACAGGTTAGATCAGGAACACAACTACTGTCACTCAGTTTGAGGATAATCAAGACTGAAGTCTCACCTCTTGGTTCAGCATGGGCTTGCAGCCTGAGTTTTTGTTGGTGAGCTGCAAGGGTGCTATCTAGCTTGTCATGTCTAATAACTTTCTCTTCTGAAGTCTGATATGCTGAAAGATCTGTGCTGCTGATGTTAAAAGCTGGATTTTCAGTCCCTTCTGTTGCTGCTTTCTCTTCTTTTACTATAGAAAACAAGGAGGTCAGAAGAGCACATTATACCAAAGTGTATTTCAATGACAAGCAGAAAATTCCTTCTAGTAATTCCTTTGCTGAAAGACTCAAGTGTATCGTCCTCAAATGTCGCCAAAACAGAATTAGGTTAAAATTAACTCTAAAAAAAAAAGAATAAATGATTAAAATAATTACAAATTGCACCCTGACAAGCAAGAGCAAAATTTCGCCCACAGCCATTTGTCTGTAATTAGTTAATTAATCCTTACACAAATTATGAGCAATAACTCATCAAGCAAGGCTCACCCATCAGAAATTCAGCCGACTTGGATTTCTTCTGCTTAGTTTGCTTCAGAGCCTTCTGCTGGAACTTCTGGAGGGAAATTGTTAAATGAATAAATTAGCTAAAGAACGAAGATCATCCTTTATGATCCACAACTAACACAGTATTTTAAATAAGGGATGGCATTGAAATGTCATTTAATTTACATCTCTGCTAATGGGGTCAAACATTAATTGAACAACAGAAGTGGAAGAATTAAATAAAATTGGAGAAGAAAAGTTAAAATAAATGCCAAATGAAGGTCACATTAAAATACTTTGTTTTTTGCCATTTTTAATTAATGCAAAGAAACCTCAGTAAAGAAAGAGCTAGAAAACTCATCTTTAGAGTATGCATTCAGCACAACGGCTCTGTTGCACTTTCAGAAACTAGAGGCTGCATTTAGAAAAGTTTGGTTATGCAGTGTGTTTTCAGGTAGCCCTCCTCTTGCCCTTCTATGGGTTTGTTTGTTTGTTTGTTTCCAGGTCCACTTATATAAAACAATGTATTTGTTTAGAACAAAGAAACTAATAAC